>NC_056726.1:679466053-679606053 GCF_019279795.1 Protopterus annectens | reverse complement strand
CATACCCAATAGAACCAAGACGCTCTCCTCCAAAACAAGAAGCCAATCTGGTGGTACACTGCCATAAACAAACTCTACAAGAGAAGGAGGAAATTGATACTGAATAAGCTGAAGTCCCAAGACTAGAAAAACCCCCTTATCAGCCTCAACAAAAGGTCGAGATCCCTCATCACATCCTCTAAAGCTAGCTATGAAAACAGAATTGCAGCAAAGACAACCACAAGACCTTTTATAATTATGTAAAGAATCTCCACGGCAATGCCCAGATTTGCTCTGAGCTACTGGACAATGGTACCTCTTATACCAAGCCAATAGATATTGCCAATATATGACCGACAGATTCAGTGCCAACTTTACCTCTCTCTCCCCCAAGGGACTAGTCACAATACCAGTAGATTGCTAGGCACCCAGTATTACTGCTGTACAGGTTAAAACAGCACTGTGAGTCCCTCTGTGTCTGTGGGGACATGGCAATGATGATGAGCTGTGTGGCCCTTTTCCGTGCTGTTCCTGCTGCAGCTGTTTCTGCAGGATCATATTATATAGCATGTCACATACTATTAACATCTGTGCACATGTGGCTGGACAGTACTGCAAGGCTCAACCAGAAATGTCAAAGCAGTGGAACCGTGACTTGAGCATCCCAAACACATGCTCTGTATTGATCCTGTTGTGTGTGTGTGCCTCATTATGGTGTTCTTGTGTGGGTGTGTGTGCATGTCTGATGGTTGTCATCATCCATGGCTCCAGTGCATAGCCAGCATCCCCCATCAGATGGCCATACAGGATGCCCCCACTGACAAATGCCTGGTACAGCTGTGATAAATGTCAGATGTGGGAGTCATGATAGATTGCAGGGCTGCCAGCACACACATTCATGATAATGCCATGGGTGTTGCACATGACCTGGCAGGTGACAGAGTGAAATCCTTTGCAGTTTATGTAGACCCTACCCTGTTCACCAGGTGGTGCTTTGATGTGGATGTCCATGCAGTCTATGGCACCCAGTACCTCTGGGTATTCTGTTATATGGTGGAAGAGACGCATATTGCTGGTCCTCTCCTAACAGGTGTTGGGGAAGTAAATGTGCTCACCAGCATGTGGTAGCATTGCATCCAGGAACTGGTGGGGTACCCTGGATGCATATGCCTGTGAGACCCGCATAATGTCCCCAGTAGGTCTTTGGAAAGCACCTGTAGCTTAAATTCTTAATTCTACACATACCTTCATATCCACTGGGATGGGTTTCCCTCTGTTGGTTCTAGCTCTGAGTTGAGGCCGGCACAGCTCAGTGATTTGCTGAAGTATTTCTCTGTCCACCCTGTAGTGCTGTACTATCTCCAGATCATGTAGCCCCTGGTAGGTTACCCTGGGTCTGAACATTCTTCTCCTCCTCCTTGGTCTGTGGTGGTTGTCAGCATTATCCTCCACTCTACCATCAGCCTCTAGCACACACTGATGGATCAAAGCAATGGCAGCCCCTAACATTTTTTCAGTTAAAATTCCCCCACATGTATACACTGATGGTGCAGAGTTTGTGGGAATAAACAGACTGTAAAATGTTTCCATACTTTATACTGTTGTGCTGCAGATACTGCCTATATGATTGGCTGACTATGATACATTCCAACTGCCACCTATATTACCTCATGACTTTGATTTGGCCACCGTGAGTGTTAGAGGCATTACTGGTAATATGTACATGATTGCCTTTACTCTGCTGTTGCACTTTTATAATTATTTTTTACTTACATCTCCTCCCATTTTCAGCTATGCAGCTACCTGCCAGCTGTATTATTGTGTACTTTGCATGGCCCATTGGGAGTTGCAAGAGTCCCATATTAGTGATTTCTACTTCATTTCTCTTTTATTGTGCTGTTGCCCTTTCTTTCTTTTTTTACATCTCCTCCCATTTTCAGCTATGCAGCCACCTACCAGCTGTATTATTGAGTGTTTTGAATAGCCCATTGTGAGATGAAAGAGTCCCATATTAGTTATTTCTACTTAATTTTTCCTTTATTGTGCTGCTTCCATTATTTCTTTCTATTACATCTCCTCCCATTTTCAGCTATGCAGCCACCTGCCAGCTGTATTATTGTGTACTTTGAATGGCCGATTTTGGGTTCCAAGAGTCCATATTAGTGATTTATACTTCATTTCTCCTTTATTGTGCTGTTGCCCCTTCTTTCTTTTTTTTTTTTTTTTGGTTACATCTCCTCCCATTTTCAGCTATGCACCCACCTGCCAGCTGTATTATTGAGTGCTTTCAATGGCCCATTGTGAGTTGCAGAATCCCATATTACTGATTTGTACTGCATTTCCCTTGTTCTACTATTTCCTTTTTTTTTCTTATATCCTTCCTGTTTAAGCCCCGGGGCGCACCGCGCAAACCCATTTAGCTAGTGCAAACAATGCTAAGAAGAAAAGGCCCTCCCCTGGATGCAAACACGCTTACTGTTTCTGTACTTATGTAAGCACAGCTAAGTTATCTGGGACACCCCCCCCACTTAGCTGTGCTTACCTAAGCACAAACCCTGGCAACAGATCTTCAATGTGCTTACAGCAAGCATGACACACACACTTTTCATGTTAGTTGCTCCTCCTGCCTACATGATGGTGTTAAAGCACCTACAGGGTTAGTTAGAAGAATTTTGTGATTCAGTATAAGTCTCCTCATTAACATACCCCACTGCCTTAATCCATAGTTACTGCACTACACAATTGTCTTCCCCCTTAGCAACCACTGCTCCCTGCCATTGCTTTGATTCTGCTTGCCATAGAGTATAATGGCAAAATGCAGCTTTCCCTTAAAATTGACTTTTCCCATTTTTCACCCACGGTCCCATTTGTGCTGCACTGCCTATACTTAAACGGCCAAGATCGGGCAAAAAAAACTTTTATTTTTATAACAATTAAACAGTTTTCCATGCCAATGGCCATATATTCGGCCATTGGTATGCCTACAGATTAGGGTACATGCTTTTAATCGAGCTGTCATGGGTCCATTTTCATTTTTGCAGAAATGTATTCGGCTAGTAGCCGAATACATTTATACACCTTACACTGTTCCTGCACGGTTACCTGCCTGCTTCCTGGATAACTAATTCACCTCATTTGCACGTTTTTCACCAGCAAATAAGGTAATTAGCATTCTGCACAGGTTTCTGTGCAGGAACAGTGTTGGCACGCTCGTGCCTGTCAAAACGGCAAGTTCCTGTATCGCTTGGCGGCCATATTCAGTGCAGGAGCAGCTACACTGCTCCTGCATGGAAAATAACCCTCTGTGAATCGAAGAGAATGATTTTTTGCACTAAACCCTTTGTCTAGAAAATATTGGTTAGAAAAATACAGTTGACTTAAAAGATTTCAGGCAAGCATTTAAGATTTTATATATATTTGCTGCCTGTGAGAAAAGAGTAGTCATGAGATCTCTGTTGTGAAGCTAGGAAATTATAGCAATAAAGTAAAAATATATGTTGTGTCTTTCCTTCATCAAAAAATACAAGGAGACACCACCTTTAGCTAGCTGATCTTAAAGACATACCCCGGGATTCATGAAGCTTGGCGCAAGGCCGGCGTTAGGATTGCGCCGACCGTGTGGCGTGAAGATGGCACAGTAGCGCCAAATGCATATTAATGAAGGCGCGCTGCCGCCACAGCCACGTGCATAGGAAAGGAGCGCGAGTGCATAGGGTGTGTCAAGGTGCCGCACAGAGGCGTGGAAATGTCAGCTGTCGACGTGCAACCTAAAATGCTTGCATATAACAATTTGCAAGCAATAGTAATCACATCTGTCAGTGTCCATGGATACTGAAACGTATGCAAAGAATGCAAGACAGTTCCTGTGAATACAAAATGAAGAAGCAAACACAAATGCATGGCAGGGAATAACGGGTCCCTATCCCTCGAACAAATGACATTGAAAACCGTGTGTCCGTAGTCCAACGCAGTGTAAATAGTTATACCAAGTGGAAGTGAAATGCATCATATGTTAGCGCGCTGCCAATAGGTACGTCCAGCCCAATGGTCAGGGTCACCAGCTGACCCATATTATGAGGGAGAGTACACAGCTGGGCAGATGTGTCCATAACAAAAAACACAATAAATGCAAATATCTAGCGACCGTATGACCAAATTCTATCCCACAACACATGTAATAGTCACATACAATAGGTATGTCCGTATTTAACATACCATATATGACAGGAAATAGAATAAGCATGTAAACGAAACAGAAGGAGCATATAAACTGCTACATCAGTAAGGCAATATGTAGGCTGAAAGGAACAGTATTATCCTTGGCATTGACTGTGGGTATGTGTTGTCCAGTACAATCGAATATGTGTCCAGAATATATCCCATCCTGGACATAGGAAAAGGTGGCATCCTACCAATGATTAGAACAGTCGGCCAAAATCCGCACATCTGCGGACCAAGCCGAACTTGTCAGGATGTGTCGCAGTTGAACGGGTATTACCCGGGTATACCAACCATGTCATGAAAGTTAAGTATGGGCGTGTACTTATGTGCATGAGGTATTGCATGTGGAAGGTCAAACATGGCAGGGTAGTCCACACAACCATACAGGTACCTGACATATGTAGGGTATGCAATGTGTTACCTTGACCGTGCCATGGGCCATCAACCAAAGCAGTGATGGATGGAGTGTCAGGAATATGTGTGTGGGGGGGATGGGTAATGGTATAATCCTCAAAGGCGAGACTGTATCGTATGCAGAATAGGTGAACTGGAGCTGTATGAGGGAGCAACGGGTGAAGCAGAAAGAAACACAAAAACATGTATACACATCTGCAGTACAACCAGACAGGCCATACTGTAGAACACAATCCCACAAACATATGAATATTAAAATGTGCGATACAAATGTACATAAATGTCACTGGCACATACTCACAGATTTGTCCTGATGGAACTGGCCATATCAAATGCAAGACACCTGGATGATTAATGGACTACCCAGCATCCCCTCCACAGCACACAACCCGCCGTCATACCTGAACGTCCACCAAATCCAGCCATACTTGGCCTACTAGTTTGGCACAGCCACATCTAAACATAGTGACCACTATGCATATGTAGTAGGTAGTGTCACCGTAGGCAGTATCAGGATTGCAAACTATGTATCCCTTGCATGTAAAACCCCCAGCACATTTTCATAACGCCAGAAGAATGGTCGGAATCGGTCTTGTTCTTATCGGTCTTGTTAAATTTTTGAATATCCCTCATGGGATAAGTAACCTCTGTAAACATTAGAATGGGTATCAAGACACGATGTCCAGTCCTATAGACATCTGGACACAAGTTGGAATGTGCAGTAGTGGTGCACGAGACTGTCCAGCCCTAGATGGTCATGCAGAACCTACTACCCAGGATCAAACACCTGCCCGTGACGCATGTGTCCCAACACGAATAAGCGAGAGAATATATTGCACACATTCGCATAGTGGCACATGGTATAAGGGTGATGAAGGCACTGACGTAAACAGGATACCCCTGATCCACTGTGTGAGGGACAATTACTGTGTGTGTAGGTGTGACCTGATCAACAATGATACAATGCCAAATGTCCTGTGATTGTAGGAAATAACTATGTACCATACTGCATGTAACAGTTGCCTAAAGCGGTCACATCAGGATAGAATAAACGTAATTCGTACAATAAACAGGCAAACAACAAAAGTGCTAAAGGTATAGGCTCACAGCTAGGAAACTAATGAATGTTCTAAACCTGCACTGACCATGGCTATGTGTTGGCCTAAACAATCTGGTGTCCCCAGTAGGGTTACCACCTTTCCCACTTTGCAAGGGGCAGTCACTCTTTGGGCAGTTGTGTCCTGACAAAAAATAATAAAAATGGCAAATGTCCTGAGATTGTAGGACATCATTATATCCCATATGTAAGGTAATAGTTGCATAAAATAATTATTTCTGTATCTAAAATACCTAAATGTTACAAGAAACAGAATAAGCAACTAAACCGCTACAAGAATAAGCTTTTATTTAGGCAAAAAAGCAAAGTTCTATCCTTTGTACTGACCGTGGGTATGTGTCGGCCTGTAAAATCTGATGTGTGTTCCGAAAAAAATCCCATCTTGGCCATTTGAAAAGGTGGCAACCCTAGTCCCCAGAATATATCCCAACCTGTACATATGACAATGTCAATGCTACCAATGGTCAGAGCATTCACCCAATAACTGGCCAGCCTCTTAACCACTCACAAAGCCAGTGAACTTTGGAGGAAAGGTGTTGAATGAGAATGACTACTTACAACAATGAAGAGTAATAGATGCATTTAACTGCAGAAAATTAGTAGTATTACGAATCTGTCAACACGTTCCAAGTTAATAGTACTAATATGGTAGAAGTGTCTGTGATTGTCCCTGAGTTGTCATAGCCTTGTCCCTGTCACTGTAGAAACAAGTCCCCGAGTATCACAGAGGTCCATACACATAAGTACACCAACCAACTGTCACATCTGTTGACAGGACTATTGCATACCTGTAGTGAATTTATAACTGATGTCCAGAATAATATTCATTGTATCTATAAATGAATGAAATAGTCAAATGGGAAGGGAAACACATGGAAACCCTCCCCACCATGTAGTGGAACCACTCCCCACCATAAATTATGTAGCGTCAACCTAATAATGTGGTGAGAAGTGCCCAAACACCTGCGCCTGTAAACACAGGTAAAAAGTTAAAATCTGGACTAACTCTGTCCATGTGCTATATCTGATATTTGAACAGCGCCAGGGCAGTTCTGGTCACCAGTCAGCTGAGCCTAAACCCAGACCAGCACATGAACACCCTGATAATCAAATACGCGTATGTGCAAGGACTATAAGCGTAGGAGTTCTGAATATCCTTGGAGTTAGTAGACATGCAGCACGGGTCCAGAGCAGTAGGAAACAGGAAATGTCATAAGTGTAGTACTGCGGTTTTCCCAGCAGGAGAATGGATGCCTGCTGTGTAAGGGAAGCGGTGAGGCGTATGTCAGAGTAGCTATGAACTATGGGTATACATATAAATGAGCCAGAACAGCAATAGTGTAGTGGTTAGAGCATCCACCTAACATAAAGGCATTCCCGGTTCAAGTACCACTATAGCACATATTAATTGTGTAATGAAAGCCAACATTTATACATGTAAAGGTGACCGCATTCGCATGGGTTCGTTAACCGGATTCCATCAAAGTGGTACTTTCATAAGGAATAAGGCACATGTAATCCCAAAGAAGTGCCAGTAAACATAAGTAACTCAGAATAAGTAGATGCAAGTGCGCCTGCGCAGGTGTATGCAGCTATTAGCATAGCAAATGTATGTTATCTTGTACAGCTGTAACTTTTATATAGATATATATATAGATAGATAGATAGATAGATGTGTATGGATAAATATCCACAGACATAACAGAAATATGCAATGATATATGTATACATATATATATCTATATATATATATATATATATATATATATATATATATATATATATGTATATATATATATATATATATATATATATATATATATATATATATATATATATATATATGTTATCCCTGTGTTCGCGTGGGTTTCCTCCGGGTACTCCGGTTTCCTCCCACATTCCAAAGACATGCATCTGGAGCAGTTCTCCCTGGGCCTCTACTGAAAACAGGCTCTGTGGAACCTAGTCGGTTTTCCGGTCAACAAAAGATAAATAAAATAAATAAAAAAAAAATATAAAATATATATATATATATATATATATATATATATATATATATATATATATATATATATATATATATATATATATATATATATACATATATACATATATATATATATATATATATATATATATATATATATATATATATATGTAAGGGCATGAAAGGCAAAGCAAACATAAGGGTTGTGAAGGGAATCTAGAGCAAGTAAGGAATTATAAAGTGCTCGCAGCGTATGTCAGATAAAGCTGCACAAGTGTGAGTAGAGCACTGCTATTTACACCAGAGGCAGGGTTATACCAGTGGCCATAACATCGTTGAAGTGCTACATCAACATTGTAAACAGACGGAATGTAGTACATGTTGCAACCACAAACACTTGTAACCCACAAACTGTTCATAATCCATATCACCAGTAAAGGCACGTATGTGCAAATATGAATGGATGGTAAGCCTGTGAATACAAGAGGTGGTACAAAATGGGTGTAGTACTCCAACGCTCTGGAGAGGGCAATGTGTAAAAGTGTGTCATGGCTGCGATATCAGGTGTATAATGGCTGATATGTGTGGAAACTCAACACGGGTGTGCTGGAGAAACTATGGATATGCGATTATGGACACAGGAGTGCTAGGGTATGTTGCGCCGGGTGCAATGGAGCGGCCCGTGGAGGTCAGCTAGTACTTAGGTGCGATTCCCAGATAGAGCGTTGTTTGCATGGAGACATGCGTGAATGGGCGTATCGTTGTCAGACGTTGTGCATCAGGGCTGGCAGCCCAGCATGTAAAACCTATACGCCACCCAGGAGCAGAATGGAGTTCTGCTCTGACAACCCCAAACTGGGAAAAGCAGAAAGACACAACTATATGAAGACATCAATATGTTGACGTACAATCTCAGTAACACAAACACTCATTCTGTCAACAGCAATAATATGAATGTGCACAGAAACAAACACAGTAGCAGGAATAATAGGCTGCGCATATGAGTAATAGGTCGAATGACACTGTATCACATCACACCTATCAGCGGCACCCCAGACATGAAAACCGTGCGACATCTGTCCGCTGTATAATGTGCAATATACTGATCACAAGTTCACCGGAGTGAAGTGTCGCTGTCATAATGACTAAGGCAATAGTATGCTGTTGAAGCAGGGATAAAACCCAATATGCATGTGTAAGTGTCTATGTCCGGGAAATGTATACGTTAACGGACACACAGATGTATACATAGATAAAAACATATATATATTCATTTATATACACAGATATATTTATACAGATATATATATATATATATATATATATATATATATATATATATATATATATATATACACGCACACACAAGGATATACTATGGATATATATATATATATATATATATATATATATATATATATATATATATATATATATATACACAAACAACAGGTATTGATATATAGACATACACACAAAACAAATATATATGTCATTGTAGATATACACATGTACATAACTAGGTTACTTTACATCAATTAGGGGTAACATATCTACAGCCCGGGCATATGTGACTGGGAGATCCAATAAATAAATGTTGTACCCCCCACACTGCCCAGCTAGGCCGGTCAGACATACAGACAGGCAATACAGATCAATACACTGCCGCTGTCCAAAACACTGGTAGGAAAGTACCAGTAGGAGAGATCTGCAAGGTCTACACTTTAAACATGGATAACGGAGTCCCTTGCGGGACCCCAAAAATTCAGGGTACGTGTGAACCTGTTGTCATCGATGCGAGCAGGATGTAGGTGCACATGGAACAGTAGGTTGTGCAAGTGTGATAATACATGGGTTGACAAAACGTACGACATGTGTCCCGAGACGGGGAGAGTGGGCAATGTGTAGGGTTGTGCTCATACCCCAGCTGCGCTCGCAGTAAGTATTTGTCATGACTGCTGTAGGGGGCTGCCATGTAGGTTGACCATGGGTATGCAATAATGGGCTTAGGTGTGCAGATGCTGGTTGGCAGAGATGTAGTAGGCCCGCCCAGTGGAAGTCATTAATATTCCTATGTGGGCATAGCATACGCCTACACCTCCCAAACCTGGAGAAAACATCTACCGGATAGTCTGTAAACCATCGGGAGAATACATAGAGACCAAATCAGTGCCATGTACCTGATTAGCATGGACGTCCATAGTTATGAATCGTAATGTAACAAAGACCAACTAAACACTTTCAGAACTAGTGATATTAGGTGAACAGGTGGCGGAATACAGGTAATGACAGATGACAACATGTATGAGTCATAAACACATGTACCTCGACAAACGTGAATGAATACATATGCTCTGTGACTGTAAATGTGTCTGGTTAATAGAACCAACCGTCTAAATGTGTCCCACACGGTGTTATGCAGTGTTCCTGATACAGTGTTCTTTCACACCCATTGGTATGTGAGGTCTGCCAGTGATGGAAAGTGCATAATTTGCTGACCACCTTAGGTAGATGATAGCATATTAGATGAGGTTCAACACCTGTATGCCTTTGAGGGACACATCTGTCTGGGCAGTTGTGTCCTGCAAAATGACAGTTATGGCACATGGCCTGTGAGTTCGGGAAAGGAGGCTATATAGTGTGTGTAGTGGTGTCAAAAATTAATTTGTTGTATCAGAAACAGCTACATGTAATAGGAAACAGTATTAGCAATTATAATGCTACAAGAATAACCTTAACGTATGCAAACCATGGAAGTCATCAGTTTACCACTGGCTGTGGGTATGTGTTGCCTTGACACATGTGATAGCTCTACATATAGGATCTATAGGGCCGCCACCATTCTGAATGCCCAAAGTGGAACCTGCTTTGTAGAAATGTCAGACGTACCAGGGCAGAACATACCTACAGCCATGCATAGTACAGAAATATACATATTGGCACAAATCAAAGTGTAGTCTAGCAGCAGTAAGGTTGCTTATGCTACTACATATAACATATCGACGTGTCAGGTATACAAGACCTGTAACAAGCAACCACTACAGACACGTACAACATGAGAATGTCCCCTAATCAGGATAGTTGCAATGGCTAGAGTATTGTCCATACCTCTCAACTGTCCCTGATTTTCAGGGACGTCGTTGATTTTGACTGAAAGTTTAACTCTGTTCCTCTGAATCCCTCCTAAAATTAGTGACTTTTGGAGGAAAGGTGGTGAATTACATTTAATGACTAATGACAATAAGTAAGAGTTATAAAATTATTTTACTTCAGAAAATGTGTATTAATTGATATGCTCTGATTCTGTCAATGTTTCAAGTTAATAGCACTACTTTTTTAAAAGTGTCCCTGATTGTCCCTGATGTTTTCTTGACTTGTCCCTGATTCAGTAGAAATTTGTCCCCGATTGGTTGAGAGGTCTGGTCTAGTTTGGATGGAGGGCACAGCTGACAGTTGTACACATCTGCCGCTACTGTACTGGTATGCCAGGTACTCCATGTCAGTGTGTGGACCTACCTAAATTGCTGGTTGGAGGGATACCAGTGTACGTCGGATCCCAGCTTTAAATACCAGCGCAGTGGTGTTGGACGTCCTAGCTTTCACAACCTACATCAAACTGCCTGGCCTGCTGTAGTCTGTGTGTGTCTTAGGGGGTTGGGGTCATTCATTGGGCATATCCATAGGCCATTGTATATCATTTGTCTGTATTGGTCCACACCTGTCCAGCTGCATGGAATGTGTGTGGGCTGTACGGACACACATGATGGTCAGCCCATAATCTGCAGTGGGTTAGGACACCCTGTGTACTAATGGCTAGCATTGTGACCCCCGTATGTGCTACAGAGGTCATGGTGCCACTATGGATGTGTACTGTCTGCTGCCCTAACATTCAGCCACCACAGTCACTTGTATGCTCACACACGTACCATAGCAATGGGTAAATACACATTCTAATATATCTGCCAATTGTTAGGTCGATAGACATACTCTGGGGGTGTTCTGGACCTGAGGACAGTGCTGGAGGGCTGCCTATGTCAGATGCACACAGTGCAGCTCATATACATGGCCGAGCACATGTAGTGTCATGTTTGGCATCCATTCTACTGTGTGCGGGTCAGAGAGGGGAAATCCGTGGGTACCTACTGTGTCAGTGCATATGACTTGTGTTTCCTTTTTGCCAAGGGCAGGTTATACTGTGCACGGCCTTTCGCCGACTGTGCCCTGCTCAGGTAGTTCCTTCACCAAGTCACACTGTGCCTGTACAGGCCTTGGCAGTGGTGTTGGGCTGTGTGGCCCTGCCCCATGCTGTTCCTGCTGCAACTGTTACTACAGGATAAGATTGTGTAGCATAGCAAATACCATAACAACTTGTGTGCATGTAGCTAGTGAATACTGCAGGGCTCCACCGGATGTATCCAAATACCAGAACCATGAACTGACCATCCCAAACATATGCACAATTATATGTCTTGCCTGTGCATCCGCCTCATTATGGTGTGAGTATTCAGGTGTGTGTGCATTGCTGATGGGTGTAATCAGCCACGACACCAGTGTTTACCCAGCATCCCCCGCTAAGAGACTGTAGGGGATGTCCATATTGGCATTGGTGTGGTACAGCTGTGTCAGAAGCCATATATCGGAATCATCATAGCTTCCAGGGCAGACAGCACACACATTCAATCTCATGCCCTGGCCATCGCATATGGCCTAGCTGTTGGAGGGTATGCCCCTGCAGTGACTGTATGCCCTACCCCGCTCACTGGGTGGTGCTTCCATGTGTATGTGTGTGCAGGATATAGCACCCAGTACCCCAGGGTAGTCATCCATGTGGTCGAACTGATGCATATTGCTGGTCTACTAATCACGTGTGTTGAGGACATGTACGTGCTCACTAGCATGTGTTGACATGGCAACCGTGAACTGGTGCAATACACTGGATGCAGATGCCTGTGAGATACCCATGATATCCCCAGTTGTGCTGTGTGAGGTACCTGTGGCTAGAACACCTAGGCCAACACATACCGTGGTATCCACTGTGATGGGTTTCCCATGGCCTGTTTGATGTGTCAGGTGTGGCAGGCACAGGTCAACAAGCCGCTGTAGGAGGTCTCTGTCCACCCCATAGTGCTCCACCATCCCCAGCTCATGTAGACCCTGGTAAGTCACACCTGGGTGTATAAAGTTTTATGTCACCCCAGTAAGGGTTGTTCGGTAACACACACATCCTCACTGCCCTCAGCCTCCTGCACATGTTGGTTTATGTTGCCTGCTGCAGCCCTTCTCATTTGGTTGGACTGTGTCGTGACATGTCCCAGCAGGTATACACCGGTGGTGTAGGGCGCGTAAGTTACCTGTGTATATGCTGCTTGCTCACATTACCGTACTCTTCAGGTGTGGGCTGGCCATGTCATCTGCTGATTGTTCTGATCAACACCTGTTTGTGCAGCTTGTACACCCTGCTACCCCACCACTGCTGTTGTCTCTCCCAATGTCACCAGGAAGGTATAGACACACCCCTAGCTTAGGCGTGCTAAGACAGGAGCACTCACTCCCGAGGCACAGTTCTACAATGTATGTACAGTATGCCTGACCCCACTCCCATGCTGTCAACTATATTCGAGCCCTGCACCCGGCTAACTACACACATACACTCCAGGGACCGGCATCACACCCTGGGGATAAATGGGATACACTATTGTCAACCTCATCTGCATAGTATAGTCTTCTAATGTATAGTCATATGACCCATACCGAACCTCCAAATTAATAACCACTGCTCAGTGTCACTCAGATCCGTACACAACTGGCAACAGGTGCCTTACTATAACCATATTCGATGTCCCATGGTCTTCCCAGCAACAAAATAACCGGTGTCTACACGACTACAACCCGTGACCCTGCACACTACAGACGATGTGCATTAACACTACGCCATGGCAGATGTACATACATCCCAGGTTATCACGTACAGATCAACAGATCATCCGGCACAAAAATTCAATAGTGCTGATGTCTCCAGACATATATGTTCACATCTATGTCTATCTCTCTATATCTACATATATCATATATATTATTTGTATATATATATATATATATATATATATATATATATATATATATATATATATATATATATATATATATATATATATATATATATATATATATATATATATATATATATATATATATATATATATATATATATATATATATACGAACATATACATGTACACACATATGTAGATATTGCATATATATATCACAACAGTGGACCACATGACAGCAAAGCATTAGACAGGAATGAAAAGGAAACTACATGTGCCACCTACATTGCTATCAAGGCACGTGTGTGTTGTTGCGTCACACGGGTCAGACTGTATCAATGGTTGCTGACATTTACTCACCAGACCTATTGGCGAATGTATGTGTTGACAAACCAGTGTCTTGGCAGAATATGCGGGCTGTGGACACTATATAGGTCAGCAACAAAACACACTGAACACATCCCGCAGCTAGCCACCCACAGATGCCAACACATACAGTATAACGGCCAAACACACACATCTGCTATGCCTTGGAATTGAGCACCTACCTGTCTAGTCTACCACACTACAGCATTATGCAGTAACAGAACGCGCTACCGAGATTACTGGAACACAGCACTCCCAGAGGCATGCCTCTAGGTGGGTGACATCATGCGCAAAGGCAAAGATGCCGATAGGGAATGTATGGGGAGTGAGCCATCTAAAAGCATTACTCTGTCCCCAGGCAGCTGGAAACACACACACACTTGGCAGGGCTGGGAGTCAAACATACACCTAACTACCTTATCAGACTACAGCATTACGCAATTACAGAAAGCGCTACCGAGATTACTAGAGCTCAGCACTCCCAGAGGCATACTTCTAGGTGGATGACATCATCCACAAAGGCAAAGACACCGATAGGGTATGTATAGAGAGTGAGCAGTCTAAAAGCATATTACTGTCCCAAGGTAGACATAGACAAACACACGGCAGTGGTATGAGTGGGACAACTGCCTATCTACGGAGCACTATTACAACACTACATAGATGCGAGACGTGCCACAGACAGTACACCCTTCAAGACAGTCAATCAGTGTGTTCAATGTAGGAATCCATCGTGATGTGGGGTATGGACATCTGTTGCCTGGATGACCACCATCGCTATACAGGATTTCAATTGCCATGCCCATACACAGAGGCACATAACCGACACAAGTTGTCACTGGGCATGCTCACACACTTAGTATCACACGTCCGTTTGGAATGTACTGTGTGTCCATCTACACAACGGCGTACTGGGCATGCTCACACACTTAGTAGTAGCGAAGGGCTGTGTTGCATGCACACGGATTCTAAACATGGAAGGGGACAGTTTGGAATGCACTGTGTGTCCATCTACACAACGGCGTACTGGGCATGCTCACATACATAGTAGTAGTGAAGGGCTGTCTTGCATGTACACGGATTCTAAACACGGAAGGGCACAGTTTGGTGTTGCTGTCCCCACGTACATGAAGGCCACTCACATGTACTGACCAGTACACACTCAAGAGCCATCACAGATGTCTCAGGTGCAGATCATAGTGGTAAATGCCGCATTCTACTATGTAGCCCTCAGACATCACCATGTCCTTGGACCAGCAACACACATCCATACATTACTACAACACCATGTGACTCATGACCAGTGGACTGTACATAGGTCTACAGCAACTGTGCAGACTACACATGTACTGACAAGGTTCCATCATGTGTTATGCAATGCAATGATACCACTGTTCATAACCAGGTCGGCTCTACACATAACAGGGGCCCTGGGTCTTACACAGCTGTAACAGATGACTGTTGCTGTACACCAAAGAACACTCATGTTTGGATATGACATACATGTAATCACAGTGGATATGTACATGGCCCACACACACACAACACATATGTACATAGCATAGCTTTTGCTGTCCTCCATGCAGACAAGTGGCTACAGCAATCACATGCATGCACATGGAAGGTAGGTCCATGGCTGCTGAATGCTAACAGTACATAAGGTAGCAATGTTGACCGAGGTAACATTCCCTCTGTACTAGTTACCCATGACAACCATCATATCATACAACAGTCCATGTGTTATGTATGTCATCACACATGTCCACCAATTGCAATGCATACAAACATGGCTACATGACAGGAATGTAGGACCAACGCACATGTACATGTAGTGGTGTGCATGCAGCTACCATGCATGTGCAGTAGCTGATGTATGTCATTCATCTGTGCCTAACTACAACATGCACTTGCAATGCAGCCCCATCATTGACTCCTGCATATGGTGAAATACTAACAGTGCGGTAGGATGTACATCAGGTATGGATGAATGTGTGTACATAAAGTGGTGATCCACCTTTGCAGATGGATGTTTGCTGAAGATGGCTCACAGGTGTGTCACAAGCCATCCTACCATTACATGTGCAAACAGTACGCTATGTTACTGTTACTTGAAGGTGAAGACATGCAACCTACACAACGGTCAGGGTGTTACTGACTGTAAATCACTTGACACCTGGAACACTTACATCCTCCCATGTGCATATAGCAGCACAATTCCCGAAGGTAGTGTTGGTACACATAATGCGGCCAATACTGCTGCATGTCTGTCAGACGTATCATCGTATAGCAGCTGTATGATTCACAGTACTGCCATGTGTGTTTGCTTGTGTGACCATATATGCCACGTATGGTGGGGAATACATCCCAATTGTTACACACCCCTGTACACTGTTGTAGAGATCTGTACATACTGCAGTGTAGAAAGCATGACGTAGGCAGGGGTGGTGTGTGTATCACACACATATCAGCTATCTGTATGTGAATGACATTTGTGGACTCCACAGTGTGTGTGTGTGTTTATGTATGTATGGCTGACTGGTGCATGGAGTGAGGGTGTATGCTACCATACAGAACAGACAGGATCCCTAACCCCTTATGATGATGCAGTCTACTACCCTGTTGATGCCATCGGTCTCAGCCTTACTGGCTACCTGTACATGTTCATTCTCTGTGTCACGTCGTGTGGGTGCACAGTACTGTGAGGGTGATTACCACATAGGCAGGGGTCCTCACCTCAACACTATCGAGTGTGCATTATAGTGTTGTTGACCCCGTGAGTGTGGGCATGTTACTGTGTGTTTCTGTGTATGTCTGTGTGTGTTCTCATCCTGTAATGTGACAGTGTATTACTGCTACACAGTGAGGCCTCATGCTATCAAGTGGCCTCTAACATTATCATCGGCCAGACCACTGTGTAAACTCCCCGCACCATGTCACCATACCTGTGATGTGACCTGGTATGGATGTCACGTCTCTAGCCACTGTAGCCTATTAAACAGCCCACATGCTTCTGGATCAGTAGATGTGTGGACATCTGTGGAATGGTAGCCTTTCTAACAGCGAGGTTGAGGTTACGTATAGCATGCTGGTATTGCCATACATGCCTGTGAGTACTCCACATTTACACATGTGAAACTGCAAACACTGCTACTTATTGGCACATGCAAGCAGACCTTAAGGAGGGAAGCAGGGCATAATTACCAACATGTTGTTACCGTTGTTACCAAGACACATACTGTGAACATATAACATTGCATTATAAACCTGTACTACATGGTATGTCTGGTGCGTGTCAACAGTACACAACAAATGTGATATACACTTATCTCACTATTCTGTTCACCCTGTGCATCAGACCATATGAGCATGTCCTTGCACCGATGGTGTGGATGACAAGGATGCGGCACGGGTATCATCATATGCACAGGGTGATAATGTTTGCCAGGGGCATAGGCTGCACCAGTGGAGGACATCATGTGCGTGGGTAAGGGCCGGTGATCTGACTGGACATGGGTGGTCATTATGCATGTAGGTGTTGCGGTGCCCTATAGATGTTTCTGCTGTGTGCGTGTATGTTTGCACACAGGCCTGCCTTTTGTCAGGCCTACACTGGGGTATTATTGACAGCTCCAGATTGTACAGACCAGGGTGTACAGCTCACTGTGTCTGGCCATGGCCAGGTGACCTGTGCCTGCCAGGGTTTGCATGGGCACTACCAGGCGGAGGTACAGATTGGCTACTGTCCGATGACACATGTCCACTGGAACCGTGTCCCTGCTGGGAACATCCAGGGCCACGTCCACATGGCCTGCTGTGTCTTGGTGTGGACAGCACAGCACCAGCTGCACTGCTACTGCTACCGGCACTATGGGAGCGGGCCTGTGAGGTGACTCGTTCACGTTGACCTGCACTAGGTGGTGTAGCTGGCCTACGTCCACGTGGCATACGCCTCACTCCTACCAGATCTTCCAGCACAGACAGCTCATTCTCGCGGATTGCCATGCCACGGTCAAAGATTCCAACCATGTCACCCAATCGCCTGTCCAGAACATCAGCAATCTGCTGTTGAGCATTTTCCAATGCCTGGATGTTGTCATTTAGAGTATGGATAGCAGCCCTCTGAAGCCTCTGCCCTTCTCTGTTCTGACATTCAGCACGTGCCTGTGCCGCCATCACAGTCTGGAACATGCGTCTGGTGACACCAGCTGCTGTGCTCTGTCCTGCAGGTGCATGTCTGCCAGAGGTCCTCCTACGAGCAGCACTGGCCACATACATGTGTGGCACATCTGCAGTCATTGCACTGACACCATGGTGTGGAGACACACCTTCTGTAGCCACCATACATTCCTGTTCCAAACTAACACACGCTGACTGTCCTTCCTCTATGGCCACTGCTGATGGGGTATGTGTTGGCATGAGAACTGTGTGCGAGGAAGAGGGGGGCATAGCTGGGATGGCAACCATTGGCACAGATTCAGCCCCTAACAACCCTGCCTGTACCTCATGCATATGTTCAGCACTGCTAGTATCTGTGGGGACACTAACATCAGATGGACCGCAGGAGGGGAACGCACCTACATGACTTGTGAATGCAAAGAAAGACTCTACATTACAATAGACACACAGACACACAGACACACCATGCATGTGATTTGACAGACAGCATGTAGCATGCATGTGATACAGCAGACAGCATGCAGCATGCATGTGATTTGACAGACGGCATGCAGCATGCATGTGATTCAGCAGACGGCATGCAGCTCAGACATTAATAGTGGTAGTTAGCATACCTCCCTGGGTTGCACACAACAGCAAGCAGGTGTCATATCAGTAGCCATGCAGTTCACACAATCATGGTAGTAAGCATGCATCCCTGTGATGCACCATGTGGACCAGCACAGGTTAACAGTACACATGGCTGAAGTGTCCTTGACATGTAATCTGCTGATGTGTGCATTGACATGCATACATGTCTGACACAATGGTGTCCTGACACATGTACAGCATTGTAATGAGTATCACATTGCAGTGTTGTCTGTATGCCCTACAGATAGAATGCACTTTTAGCAAATGTGCATGAGCATTGAAGGGTAGTGTGAGGCATCTACATTGCTATACAGTGTGAAGTACAGACACTGTGCCATTGCATGGCATCATGAGGCATCTATATTGCAATACAGTGTGTAATACGCACACAGTGCATTGCCATAACTGCATGCATACACATTACATAACTGTGGATTGTGACCCACGTCTCTGAGGTGTAAACAAACCAAACCATGCTGTGTCATGTGACAGGTCACTGGAAGACCTACGGACGGCACACCTGCACAACTACTACAAAGTCTTAGCTGCCTGGCAACCATGTCCACACATGGCAGACTTGTCAATACACCATGTCCCACATGACATTAATGTACCACACACACGAGGTGCACAGCTGACAGTGATGTCCTACAGCAGCAAGGAAAATGTATGGTATCTGTGGCCTGATGTGGTGTCAATGTCTGTGGAAGCTGTACAGGTGACTACTGTCATGCTATGACACAGTTGTGATGTTCAACACATCTTATATGGTCGAATTAAGTGACACCTCCACTAGCTGTGCACAGGCTTTTAGGATGTCCAGTGTTCCACATCAACTATATACTCAGTCAACTAAGGCTATAGTTGGACCATGTGTGGACAATGTGCAACAGGGTGTATACACATCACATCTACTGTGTGGCTACATGTCTCTAGCCATCCTCCATGGCCATGTGTGAACATGTGTTGGCCAAATGTTTGTTCATAGGTTCATAGGTTCGTACAAGGCTATCTGCCCTAAGGCATTTATAAGCCTAGCCAGAGTGTATGTGGCTTACACCATCCCTTAGAATGAGAATACTACGCCCTTTTAGGCTTTAGTTTACTATGCCTCTGTCTAGTAGTGACACAGAGATGACCCCCGGGGTAAACCTACGATCTCCCATCCACTCGTCGAGATTTCTCTTGAATAGAGTCAGTGAGGGGCTCTGCCTAACATGGACTGGGATTCTGTTCCAGAGTGTAGGGAGCCTCTGGGTTATGAATCTGTCCCTCCAGCACGTCCTATTTATTTCTGTGTTGAGGTTTAAGTCACTTGTTCTCGTGGCTCTGATGGATTTGGATTTTCTGAGGTGGAGCATGTCCATTAATTCAGGATTGGACATGACCTTGTACGTCAGGCACAGATCACCTCTGAGTAGGCTGTATGCGACTGAAGAGAGCTGGAGTTTTTTCAGTCGGGCAGCATATGACATATGTTTAAGACCCTTTATCCTCTTGGTGAGGAACTTTTGTGTCTTTCCAACTGCTGCAGGTGTCGGGTGAGATACATCCCAAATGGGGCATTGTACTCAATCATTGGCCTGATAAGAGAAGAGTGCAGGGGCACAATGACCTCTCTTGATCTAGATGTGAAACCCTTCATGATAAGGTGGGCAATATAGAAGGTCTTCCTAACCACTTTGGCAATGTGTGTGTCAAATGAGAGGTTACTGTCAACCTGGGTCCCTAGGTCCCTGATTACCTCTTCCGAACTTAATGGATTACCGCCTATGTGGTAATTTGTCGGTACCTTGTTTTTCCCAAAGGGTATGCCTATACATTTTTTGGCGTTCAGCTTAAGGCCATGGCTCTGGCACCAATTATCTGTTTCTATGAGGCCTCTCTGAAGGATGTTTGTGTCCGCTGGAGTATCAATTATGGTGCCCAGTTTGAGTCATCTGCGAAGTTTGACAGCCACAATCCTCCTATGTTTGCCTGTACCTCAGAAAAATAAATGCCGAACAAGAGGGGTCCCAGGACTGAGCCCTGTGGGACACAGGTGACTGGCTTAGAGTCTGACATAGCTCCAGCAACTCTGACCCTGTGGGTTCTGTCCTTGAGCCAGTTTGCAACCCATCTTGTGACATATGGGTTTACATTTAAGCTGGTGAGTTTGTCTATGATGCCCGAGTGGGTATTGTGTCAAAGGCTTTGCAAGGTCAAGGTAGGCTGTGTGAACTGCCTTACCCTCATCAATGGCCTTAGTGACTGTTTCAAAAAAGTCGACCAAGTTCAAAAGGCAGGATCTGCCCTTGACAAAGCCAAATTGGGTAGGATCCAATGTCTGTAGGTCCCCAATGTCTTTGTTTATGAGTTCCATAATGATCCTCTCCATAGCTTTGCAGACCAGGCTCGTCAAGCTTATGGGCGGTAATTTCAGGGTCCAGAAGCACCGCCTTTGTGAAGTGGGACCACTGTTGCCGTACACCACTCTTTGGGTGCGTATCCTGTAGTAAGGCTAAGATTAAACAGCAGCCTTATGTGTGGGTTTAGTTCCTCTTGGAGTTCATGTAGCACACAGCCCGGGACACCATCCGGTCCCATTGACGCTGTGTTTTTAGCTTTAGAGAGGCGGCTCTCACCTGGGCATCTGAGATGTTAGGGAGGCTACACTCTGCTGGGATAGTTATTTCTCCTTTTGGGGGGAGAAATTTGCACTGAACCTGTCTGCCAGAATGTTGGCAATGTCAGTGGGTTCAGTGTATTTTGTGTCATTTTGGACTAACTCTGAGCATATTTGGGAGTTTCCACCCAGGTTTCTAACATAGCTAAAGGCCTTGTGATTGTCTTTTGTGTCTTTTGCGATTTTTCTCTCAAAGTTGGCCTTGGATGATTTTATGAGTGATCATAGTTTTTGCTAGTACTGATCAGAGACGCCTTCCCTTTTAGGGATTTTGCTCTGTCATGTAGTAGCTTCCTCCTCCTGTTGTAAAGTTTGTTTATGGCTGGGGTCCACCAGACCGGCGCCTTCCTTTGGGGAATGGGTCTTGGTTTTATTTGGGATTGCATGATCCATGCATTCTTGAAGGTGCCCATAGAAGGCATTTGCAAAGGATTCAGCAGTGTGGGTTGTGGTTTCCACTGGCCCAGGGGCCTTGAAGGATACCACTTCAGTCTTAAGAAGTGTGAAGTTTGCTTTTGAGAAGTTCTTCACTGTGGTCTTTGTGCAGGGGTGGGGCGGGATGGATTTCCAGTGAGATTAATTTATGGTCTGATCTTACCAAAGAGGGATATACTTCCGGTGTGGAGCATTTTGTCCCCATGTTTGTGATGATCAGGTCTAGTATATTGTCTCCTCTTGTGGGAATGGTGACTAGTTGTTCCATTGCATTTAAGTTTATGAATTCTAGGAACCTTTGGGCTAGGGTGTTGGGGCTTGAGTAATGTTCCCAGTCTATGTTTGGGTAGTTGAAGTCTCCCAAAATGATGGTCTTTGGAGAGACATTCATACTCTCCAGTGTCTTCAGGAAGGCTGTGTGGGGTTCCTGAGTTTGAGAGGGTGGTCTGTAGCAGTTTTGCCTATGGTTAGTTGCACCTGGATAGTCTCCGATGCTTCGTGCATTGCCACTAACCTGGAGGTGTGGGTATCTTTGATGAAAATGGATACTCCCCCTCCTTTTGTGGTTCGGTCCAAGTTTTGGGGCCAGAAAGCATGATATGAGGTAAAACCTGATAGTGCTGGGGTGCTCTCAGGAGCCTTGAACCAGGTTTCAGTCATTGCACAGACATCGATGTTCTCCATACTGACGAGGGCTTCGAGGGCGTGCATCTTGAGGTTTAGACTTCTGGCATTGAGCAGCATTACCCTTAGTTTTTTCCACTTGTGTTTTCTAGGGAGGTAGGTTTGTCATTTGAGCCTTGCCTAAAAAAGGCACTATGGGGGTGGCAAGAGCCTTGGCCAATATCCGAAAGGCCAGGGGTGACAGGTGCAAGCCATCCCTTGCGAAGCAGAGTGGCTTGTCAAGCATGTCATCCCAAGCAGACAGACATTGGATCCCCTTAGAATGACACCAGTAATTAAGCCAATTGTTAAAACTGATCATTTTGTCTTTGTACTGTGGCATCATTCTTGGTGAGGGTAAGATGCTGCTCAGGGTCAGGGTCATACCGGCCTGGGCTACATAATCAGAGAGCTCCTCTATGTCTCTTTTCATGTAGTCCAGGGAGGCGTGCCTCAGGTCGTTCACACCGGCATGTACAATGACTGAGTCATATTTGTACTTGCTGTGGAGTGACCTGAGTGCTTGTGTTATGTGGCAGATTCTAGCTCCCGACAGGCAGCTTACTGTGACCTTTTCCTTGTTCAGTCTGGTGAGTGGGATGTCAGTGTGTCTGACTATGGAGTCACCTATTACAAGTGTGTCTGGCATGTTGTTTGGCCTTAAGGGCTGTGACTGTTTAGCACACTGACTTTGTGAACTATGTGTTGCATGTGCTATGTCTTGAGATGGTGGTTGCTTGGGTGTCTGCTTTGGAGGCATCTGTTGTTTTGGTAGATTTTTAATCAGTGCCTCCGAGTATGTTTTTGTGCGTTTATGTGTTTGTTTTGCTGTTGTGATAGTTCTATGTGAGACTGGGTTTGTGGTGTGCGTGGTTACCTTCTCCTCCTGACTGGTCTTGCCAGTACTGAATTGAGAGCTCAGCCTCCAGTTTGGCTATATAGTTGCATCTCTCGCATATATTTGTATTTGTTGGGAGGAGGAGAGGGTTGTCTGTGTACATGAGGCAATTGTAACATTGCCTCAAGATTCTAGATTCACCAGCTGAACAGGAGAGGACGCCAGCAACTGACCCTTCGACATGCTAGAAATAGTGAAAAAGATTGCTGTGTAACTGAGTCAGAAAGGACCTATAGGGAGATGTGTACTCAACAGAATTTAGGTGAATGAAGCACTTTCTTTTTGTTTAAGAGTGCTTTACCTGTATAAAATGCTTTAGGAGCAAGTGCTGAGCTTTTCAGATAGAGTATAGGCTGTTTAGATTGCAAGTAGAACAGTTCTAAGGGAAAAATTGAAGAGCAGACTTGGAGCCAGAAAAAGTTTAACCTTGTTTAACCGGCTGCTATGCGCATCACATAAAGCCGCAAAGGCGGATTTTAAGCAGTGAACTACAAAAGAGCTAGGAATGGTCCCAAACAACCAATTACTACAGCTTCTTGTGCTGAGGTCACTTCCCCCAAGGACAGGTCATCTATCTCACATGTCTGTGTTGTCCCATATGACATACACCCATAGATGTCAGATATGTCACTATCCACAGGGCTATGCAGACAACGGGTTGTATGTTTGGTATGTGGGGTATGTATATGGGATAGTGAGACAATATTGCAGCTGGTACACTGCATGTCTGGGACATGTCAGATGGCACGTCACAATGTGTGCACCCATTGCAGGGGCACATTACACAATGGTGAATCCTGTGGGCTGCACATATCCCAGCTCATTGTGTGGTACTGTTTGCGTA
Source organism: Protopterus annectens (assembly GCF_019279795.1). Classification (NCBI taxonomy): domain Eukaryota; kingdom Metazoa; phylum Chordata; order Ceratodontiformes; family Protopteridae; genus Protopterus; species Protopterus annectens. The sequence continues at coordinate 679,581,608 of NC_056726.1, read as the reverse complement.
CCACACATGTGTTGTTCCAATGTATAGTACATATGCCTACATTGAACACCTCTACCGTTGTATGCACAGCTGACCACACATCTAGCAATGACAGATACTGTGGTTTCATGTCGGTGCTTTATTTAGTTTGTATATATTGCGCATGGGTAGCCAGTGTGAATAATGACAGATGTGACCTGTATATCATGACTGGACCATACATTATGTGTACATGTGTTAACTGGCCACATGGCAAATAGATATATACATTAACATGCCTGATACTGATAACTGTCTCACCTGCAATGGACTGATGTCTGTGCGGCATGCCAGAGGTACCTTTATAGGGGTGACACAGCAGTTTGAACATTATCCATGACTGTATGACAGCCACAGGGTGCACTGTGCATGTTAACACATTTGCCTGTGCAATAGCATATAGTATGCACATGTGTGCATACACAGGGTAGCATACTGTAGTATGCGGCATGTGTGTAAACATACCTTGCATATGATGTTACATTACATATTGTACAGTGACACATGCAACTAAATGGGATATAATAGTCATATGTGCAGTAGTGACTTACCAGGCAACTCCAGACTCATTGGTTGGGAGACACCCACCTCCATGATGGCAGCTAGTGTTTGTGGATGCTGTTCTGAGGGTGTCCCTAGGCTGGCCAGTAGCTCCTCAGTGGGTGTGAGTGGGGGCTGGGTTGGTGGACCACCACCTGTTCCACCTTGTTCCCTGGTGATTGCATTGGCACACTGTTTCGCATGTCATATCAAGTCCGTGCAGTGTCTGCGCACCTGCTGGTAGGTGCGGTTATGGCCACCCACATCATTAACCCTCCTGCGAAGGTCCTGCCACAGGTCATCACGCAGCTGGGCATGCTGTGCCACATGGCTGAACAACACCTTGTAGTTCTCATGGAGGTACAGGATGAAGGCATCATCCTCTAGGCGGCTATACGCTGGCAGGCGTGAAAGAGGCATTATCTGGAACACATAATGATGGAGACAGGTCACAGTATCACAGAGATGTACAGAGATACAGCTGCACATACATTTGTATCAAATCTAGTACATCTGAAGAGTTATCTTTGCAAATCGTCATGACACTGACACGACTGACATGTTTGTGTCACACACATGTAACACGCGTTATGCATTGGATATCATCACCATATATGTGTGTCACCTCATTACATTGTTTATACTCCATGTGAATGCTGTCTTGATGTGGGCATGTCTGTTTGCCTGTACTGGTGTTCTTACCTATCAGCACATGCCTGGATGTGTCCACAGTAATGCTGTTGACCTTGATGCTGTGTATATGTCACATATCAACACATACACTGCCTTAATGGACATGAGCAGTGACAATGCATACATATGCACGGAAACCTTTACATGCATGTGTTTTGCCATATACATCTACATGGCACTGTACAGCAGTTAAACATCCTGCCACGTATCGCCTGTGTTGCACATGTGATAGACATAGGACAATGGCTAGCCGGACGTCATTCGCAGAGATGGTTATCAACTATAGCATGTACAGGCAAGGTTTTCTAGCTGTATCCGACAGCCATTTTGCCACCGCGAGGTGCATCAATGCCACATTACTGATCCAGACAGTTAATAATACATCTACCATGCGGTCATCACACCATGTATGACAGAGATGACATGTGCAGCTTTGATGGACAGGGTTTCATGGTATGGCAGGTGTATGTAACATGTATGGCACAGGGATCTGTCCAGCATGTGGCGATCCTTGTAGCTGTGGCTGTCCATGATGTATGTCTTTCAGATCAGGATATGTACGTGTAGCATGTCCAACATCACAGTGTAGCACATGTCTTTATGCAAGGTAGCCAGCATGCTGCATAGTGGAGGTGAGGATTGTGAAGGTTGGTATCGCCCATCCACGCATGGCCAATAGCCCTTAAAGGTGATATGGGATCCGATATTGGTCACCCGAGTGCTGAGTATGCCTGTCCAATGATCTCCATGCTCATGGATGGCACCCTGTCATGACATGGGTGCCTTGTATGACTTCCTAATAGGCCTGGAGATGTCACCAACTCAGGGAGGTGAACTGCACTGCACCATCCCTTACACAGTGTCCATAATGTTGACCGCTGCCTAGGTGGAAGTTAATGGGTACAGGGTTATTCACCTAGCGGTGACAATGATATTATCAGCTGTCAGATTGTGCACATGTGTCACACACCTCACCCACAAAGCCCATTCTGTATGTTGTCCACAACACTGAGACAGCTATTGCTCCTAGGCCATGGCCATTCACATCCTTACATACACAGATGCCTCTCATTTGTCTGTGTGGTATGGGCTACAATGCGGGGGGGAGTACAAAACATTAACCCTGTTTTACTGTAGCAGCCACTGGTGTGATATGCACATCTCACTCAGACACCTTTTGTAGTGTTGCTTCTGTCAACAGGCCACTGGTAGAACACTCCTGTGACATACGAAAGTACATCTAGTATACTCAGTGTAGCTGGAACACGGTATGGGTGATGATGTCCTATGACCTGTCACAGGTATGCTATGCAGTGTGAAATCATCCGTACTGTCATCTACTTCTGTACTGCTAACATCTACGTTGATAAAGGTTCATAGACTTGCAAACCATACTCAGCAGGGTAATAGTGCAGTGCCTCCAATTATGACTGTCGTCTCCAGTTGTGGGTTGATATTATCCAACACCCTATCTGTATTGCATATTCATGCTCATCACTTATTCAGATCATGTAAGCACTTCATGAGCTACTAATTACTATAGCACCCATTCCAACTCATTTCTTACAAGTACACTGTCCTTACATTTCCAGCTTGCTTACAATACAACAGCTGTTGTACACACGTAACTCATATATCTTGTGAGACATGGTTGAATATACAGGCATGTCCAAGTGTCACTTACCAGTGCTATTGCCTGTCTATATGATGAATATGGCAAACATGTGGCAATAGAGCAATTGTCTCATGTGCACAGTCAATGCTCACCTCCCAGCATACGACACTACAGCCTGTGGGAGATGCACATATGTAGCCATGCTGGGGGTAATGCTCTCACCAACCCAGACTGAACCTGACATTCATGTGGGGACTTTTAACATTTGCAACACACCCCACTCATCACATAGTCTCACTGGATCTCCACCACCACAAGCCACACATAGTATGAGTATGACATTTGCAGAACCTCTCCATACTCTGTGCAGGCACCAGAGGCAGCCCTCATCACCAAACACAACAACAATTACTTATAGCCCACAGACGCATGTGTGCCCATCAACTACAGCCAATAGAGTGTTATAACATACCCAACACACCGGTCATAGGTGACTCTATAGGTGGTCACACTGATATGCCATAGATCACTACAGTGGCTGTACTGTACAGAGGTTCAGGTAACACATGGCTCTGCTGTTCACAGACAGGACACTACCCTAGAGAGGTGCCGCCGGTGTGAACACTGTAGTTGGGCTTACACATAGACTTGCCAGACAGCATAGTACCTCACTTATGAACCTGTGAAGCTATTACATGTCCTTTGTGCATGGTTAATTGAGTAGCTCTTCCATTTCGATTAGCTATTATGCTGTTACAGTGTCCCATGACTACAAGCCATATGTATCCTGTTATTGTGTATTGTACATGCCAATAGACGATACCTTTTATTTGCATGATATAACAGTTATGCTGTGTAGAATATCTGACATATCTACCTACAATACTGTACATTACACATATTTTACACATTATCCCATAATGCAAAGCATACTTGCACAGCAGGACCACCTTAGGCATGTTATTGTCGTTATATGCCCATACACATGATTACTGTGACAGTATATCAACATATACTATCCCCTGCTATGGCACGTACTTGTTGGACATACCCTACCACTGATGGTGGGTGGTGTGGAATTGTTCTGTTTAAAGCCCTCATGTAATGTCCCTTGTGGTGTATGTGATGTTTACCTTGTGGCCCACAGCAGGACACACAATTTCTACAAGCATTACTATGCTCAACACGACATCACTACATAATACCTTTTCTCACTTTATGCATTGTGTACACTTTTAATTAATACAAAACAGGCTCTACATACACTAATATACTGAGTGTTCTACATACCTTGTTAGCATTCCGAATCTTCGTAGATATCTCTCTTACACCTTTACTGTTTAAACGGTTCTATGGTTTGAGCATATGGTTTGAATGTATGGCAAGTCATCCTTATATACGTCGATACCTGTAACATGTGGTTTCCTGCCGCCAATTGGTGTTCCTGAGTAAATTATTACATGCACATCAGCTGTGCAGCTACTCCATTTGCCAATTACGTGGCAACAGTGGGGTATAATTGAATTCTCCAGTTGGGCGTTGCCCTTTTGCCCTACCTTTGGGGAGACAGCCTGTATGTGTTTTGTTGTGAGGAATTGCAACTGCTATTTGTAGAGACACGGATATTTTTAATTCATGTCCCCCGTGGATTGTGTGTGACAGCTAGAGTATGTGGTTCTACATATGAGTGTACCTATCATCTCAATCATCTGATAAGGGAGTATTGCAAACAAAACCTGTAACATCGCCGTCTGTTCCATTATACAACAGCTACGATTTCACATAGCGCCTTTACAAATGTGTCTCTCACAAGGTATGTTAACACCTCTGCAGATGTAATTAAGTGAGTGGATGTTTGTGATGTTATTACAGTCTGTATTGCAATTGTTTTGGGTGTGGGGGAGATGTAGGTGGGTGTACATAGCATATACAGGTTTGTGGGAACTGCATTTCTACATATTCCATATATGTGTGTGGGCTCCTTCCCTAATTGAAGACCTATCAGTTAGTAGACTGAACTATGTTTGTTACGGGCTTATACATTGAGCCATTGTTAATTGGTTTCTATACAGTATGCAGGTGAAGTTGATACTTCCATACCTCCGGAAATACAGCAATATGTAAAGGAATGTTACTAAATGACAGCTGTCTCGTGTATTTCTGTCACAGACATTTGTACTCATTGCAGTTGTGTTGGTGAATGAACCTCTTTGGCATGGATTGCCAACTTTTCAAATGGCCATAGTGGGACATTTGCTCGACACATCGGTGTTTACAGGCCAACACGTACCCACGGTCAGTACACAGGATAGAACATACTTTTATCCTGAATACATACTTATTCTTGTAGCACTTTAGCTACTTATCATGTTTCATGTACCATTTACATTTTGTAGATACAGGCATAACTATTTAATGCAACTATTACATAATATATGGGACATAATTATGTCCTACAATCTCGGACATTTGCCCTTTTTAATATTTTGTGTCAGGACACAACTGCCCAGGGAGGGGCTGTCCCTCTTAAAGTGGGACAGGTGGTAATTGTATGCCTACGGCCAGCTATAACCACACCTACCGTACTGATCTACCTCTGAGTTAGCACTAACAAACACACGATGCAAACACACACACACATTACAGTCCCACGGAAACGCACACATAGATATACACAGACTACAGCAATCACAAACACAGTTGAACACAGTACCTACGTGGACCACGACACTGGCAGCAAAAACTAAATGTTCCTTAATATCGTGATAATATTATACACGGTTCCAGTGTTCTGGTACTGTGTTCTTTCGGTCTTTAAGCCTCGTGATTACGCATGATACATTCCATAGTTGGCAGTATCCTATTTATTTCTACCTCCATGGTTGTGTACATGTTATTAACCTATCTATATATTTGCAGATATAGGTGAATCCGTATATATCAACATATATCTCTCTATCACCCTTTCTGTCTCTATTGTATATATATATATATATATATATATATATATATATATATATAAGAGAGAGTGTGAGAGGGAGAATACACCTTTCATTGTGTACCTGTTGGTGTATACTGCTTCCTGGACTCCGCACGTTTGTGTTTGGGCCTGTCACATTACACACCTGCCAATGATACATCTTGGGTAGCTTAGTGTTAGGTGATTGTGTACATGATTGCGTGTTCTACTCCTGGCAGTGGTTGTTTTACCCTTCAGAGCAGGCGCTATTAGTACAGTGGTGCATAATGCTAGTTTCACCTGTTCTGGACATCATTGACCATGATCTGCGCGATATTCAGAGAAGCTTAGCCCTGTTTCGCGCATATCCGTATAGTCATGTTTAAATGATGCTTATCAGCACTGGACAACGCATATTCCCACTAACATGTGCTAAACCTGATCTGATGACCTGCATCCAACATCCATTATTTGTGCCTTCGGGATTACGTAACGTCCCTTGCAGGACGTGGAACCGAGAACATGCACGACAGTCAGTGCATTTACCACTTGGGCATCTGGGATTTGTACACGTGTTATGGTGTTTTGTATGTGGACTCTACTATGGCTGTTACTCCATACTGCAATCAAATGGGTAACTCAGTTAGTTTACATATGGATGAGACCTATTAATGGTATGTCCAAGTGATGTATAATGGATGTGCTCCAGCACTGGGAATGTATGTCACAGTGAGCCACACACTATAATGTGCTACACCTTCACACAACCATAGGTGAAGCATGCTGGGGTGACAGATACCTGTCATGGGTACACCCCATGCTTTGCCACTACATCCATGATTCCATTATGTGGAGCCCCTCATTAACACACCAGGGAATACATGCAGAGTGTGTTGGAAACAGTGATTACACACATGGATCCCGCAATTGGCTCTGCTCCACTGAGGGACAGTTGGTTACTCAATATGGTGGCGACAGCAGACACTGTTTGCCTCGATTGATGAATGGCCTCTGACAATCGGGCTTGTACCTACCAATGTACCTAGGAACCTATACATACAGCACCAGCATATGCTGATAGGTGCGTGTACTGTTCAGGTGTTGACATTCCTTGTTCCAATAGCTGTTGTGTGTGCAATGGTTGAGGGCTGCCTATGTAGGTTCACACAGTAGGCCACCTATACACTACAATTTACAGGTGGTCGTGTGTGTGTGCCATCCATTCTACTGTGTGTGCAGGTGGAGAGGAGTGTCAGTCAGTAGGGGCCTACACTCTCAGAGTATGTGCTATACGTTCCCTCTTTGCCAAGGCGTAGGTATATTGGGCCCACCTTCGTCTGCTACCGGGGCTGGCACAGGGTGTTCATGGTCTGAATCCCTCTGTGCCTGTGATGGCCTTGGCAATTGCGGTGGGCTGTGAGGGCCTTCACCATTATGTCCCTGCTGTAGCTGTTTCTGCAGGATCATATTATGTAGCATGGCACATACTATGAAGATATGGGCACACATGCCAGGAGAGTACTGCAAGGCTCCACCAGATATGTCCAAGCAACGGAACTGTGATTTCAGCATCCCAAACACACGGTCTATGATGATTTTGGTTTGTGCATGTGCCTCATTATGGCATTCTTGCATGGGTGTGTGTGCATTTCTGATGGGAGTCATCATCCACGGCTCCAGTGCATAGCCAGCGTCCCCCACAAGGTGGCCATGTGGGATGTTCCCCCTGACAAATACCTGATACAGCTGTGAGGCATGCCAGATGTGGGAGTCATGGTAGCTTCCAGGGCTGCCAGCACACACATCCATGATAATGCCCTGGGCATTGCACACAACCTGGCAGTTGATGGAGTGGTATCCCTTGTGGTTTATGTAGTGCCTACCATGCTCACCGGGTGGTGACTTGATATGTATGTGCGTGCAGTCTATCGCACCCAGTACCTCCGGGTAGTGTGCCACATGGCGGAAGAGACGCATATTGCTTGCCAACTCCTCCTGAGTTTGGGGTTAGTGTATATGCTCATTGGCATGTGGTAACATGGCATCCAGGAACTGGTGTAGTACCCTGGATGCTGATGCCTGTGAGATTCCCATTATATCTCCAGTTGGCCTTTGAAAGGTACCTGTGGCTAGTATTTGCAAGCTTACACATACCTTCATGTCCACTGGGATGGGTTCTCCTCTGTTATTTCTGGATCTCAGGCGTGGCCAGCACAGCTCAACTATTTGCTGTAAGATGTCCCTGTCCAGCCTGTAAAGCTCTACTATCTCCAGATCATGTAGCCCCTGGTAGGTTACCCTTGGTCTGAACACTCTTCTCCTCCGGGCCTGTGGGTGGTTGTCAGCATCATCCTCCACAACACCTTCAGTCTATAACACATGGTGATGAATCACAGCTATGGCAGCTCCCAACATGTACATTGTAAAAGTTCCCCGTATGTTTACACTGATGGTGCAGTGTTTGGGAATACACAGGTGTGTGTGAGGTGCTTTCACACTTTATACTATTGTGCTGTGAACACTGATGATGTCATAGGGTGTGTATGTATGATCGTAGCTACAGGGTATCATATGGGTTTTACGACAGGTACTATTGTGGTGCCTCTGGTGTTGAATTACATTTGGCTGCCGTGGATTACCTCTTGCCCTTCCCTTTACATTTCTTAACGTTTCACCTCCCATTTTCTGGCATGCATCCAGCAGCCTGCTTTCATTTGTACTTTCCTAAACCTGGCTTATCTTGCGTAATGTGTTCTATGGTTGGTCTACTGCAGGTTTGCTTTGCTCTGCTATGACAATTCTCTTTTCCTTGCAATGAAACACCTCCCTTATCCTGTTTTGCAGGTTTCTGCGAGCAGACTTTTCAGCTGCCATCGATTGCCCACTGTAAGTTAATAGGTGTTAATTGCTCAGTTGTACTCCAATTACCCTACTGCGGCATTTGCTTATTTTCTTCCCCTAACCTTCCTGTTTGAGCTATGGTGCATGCCGCATGCATCTGCTTACCGGGTTTCAGTTTTCATCCCTGTACACATGCGCTTTCGGGCACCATATGTGCTCTCAGCTAAATGATGCTATACCTACATCCCCACCCCTGTCCTGCAGCTTTGCTTAGCAATGGCCAGGCCGGATTTGCATTGCTCTTATGTGCTTACAGCTACGGTGGCACACCCCACTGCTGATGTCATGTATACCTCTAAACCACTCTTCAGTGTTGTAGCGCTGTGCCGTATGGTACATCCTTAGTCCAGTGGGATGTTTGCGATTCACTATTACATGCCTCATTTGCATGGCATTGACTACTAATGCCTAGTTACCACACCGAACACTGTCACAGACCCTTAGCAACCCTTGCAGCTTGGTTGTGTTGTACCATGCATACCACTGAGTATTATGGTGAAATCATGATTTGTATTACATTGCGATTTTTATGACATTTGTATATATTTTCTTTATGTTCCCGTTTGTGCACACATGCCCTGTGGTTGTACTTTGCGTTACTTTGGACATGACATTAAATGTTGTTTTTTAGGTTGTGTGCATCTTTTCTTATGCCATTGGCTGTATATTTAGCCATTGGCATATGTTAACTTTGTAATACATGAGTCTTGTCTGCTTTCATAGCTCCAATGTTCTGTTTGGAAAAATGTAAACCGCTTTTTTTGGTTTACATTTCTGTGGGCTTACGCTACGCCTGCACCACTTCATGAATCACTATGTACTTCATTTGCATAGTGCGGCACTGCACATGGGGTGATTAGCATACCTAAGCCGAGGGCTGCGCAGATCTGGTGTACGCTGGTAGTGCACGTGGAATTGGATCGTACTTGAATCACTCGGCGGACATATTTGGCATTATACCACCTATGCTACGCCTGCGCCTGGCGTAAGCTTCATGAATCCCGGGGATATAGTGCCTCCAAAAATGTATCGAGTCATTTAGCATTGATTGAGTAACTTCTTTACATATAACCTCTCCCCAAAAAGCTAGATACGTTCTATATACGCCTGATGTTTCAGGGAGAAAAAAATGAAATTGAGAATGGCCATAACATATTTTTATTATGTTTCTGTCATGCACATCCACTGCGCCTGGCAAGCTATAACAATAGCCATTCAACAATGATGATGATGAGTCTGCTCTGTCCTCTCACAAACTCCTAAACTCCCAAAAAATAAGCACCTTTTTGCACAGCTCCAATGCTTACTTGTGAGAAAAGTGAAAAAATATTGACTACAGTCGTATACAGTAGTCATGACAGTAGCAATGCTAATCATGCCCTTTATCGACATCTTTCAGTTTGCCCTAAGGCAAGATATGAATTCTTTGTCTTAGAAGCAATGGTTAGAGACAATCGTGGTGATCCCTGGGAGACAAAGTTGGAATACAGGGAAACATATTGGCAGATTTTATTAGAAGCAAATAAGGCTCCAGGCTTAAATGATACCATATCTATAATGCCTCTGCTTAAATTAAAAGCTGGCAGGGTATAATTCATCATTTCCTCTGTGTTTTATAATGATTTCCATTGGACAATTACATTGGTATTTTAGTGCATTTTTAAATACACATGTATTTTAATGTTTTATATATTTTTAATTGTGCAACGTGAATATTACTCAAATTTTGATACATTCAGTGTTATTTAATGCAGTTTCAAACAAGTGTCTCTTTAAGAGATTTAAATTAATAATTGAATGATTAATTGTGTTATATATTTAAGACACGTTGTGGTTTTAATGTGTATCTGATGAAGTAAAAAAATTGGTTTGACGAAAACGTTTTATTGCACTTTGCTTATGTTAATAAAATTGGTGGTTGCGGTCTTCCCTTACTGATATTTGGATTTTTTGGCTGTTTTATATCAGTTGAGTCTCCATTTTTGTTTTTGTACTTCAGCTTGTTGTTATTCACATTGTCCCCCAGGCAAGCTATATTAATGTTTGTTTCTCAAGATTCATAAAATTCTCCCTACTTACATACATAGCCTGCATAGAAATACATGAATAAATAAAACACTTTCTGCACACATGTTCTGCTGTGTGATTGCAAAGATAGTAAAATACATATTAGTCTCAGTAGTGCATTTACATTTGTACTTGATAGACATATGCACTCCTGTAGATAAGTCATATTACACCTGATTCCACAGCAAATATATAACTATCTTGTGCTTTCACACACAGCTGTCTTCATTGAAATGATAGCCAATATATGTGTAAACCTTTCATTTTTAATTGTGATGAAAGTGAAAAAAAAAACTAATGACCACAGTAATATATTCTAACTTGCTGCTTCAGTCAAACTACCCACCTGTTACCCTATTTATTAAATAGATGAAAAGCAAGCAAAAATGAATGGCTTGTGATGTTAGCAGTGCATACTATTTCCAATGTCCATAGATGTATGTGGATCCTTGCCAATAAAGTAAATAAATAAATTTACCTGCAAAAGCAAATGCTCCCTAAACAGTGGAGCATCAACTCCTCTCAGCTGTATCTAGTCAATGAATAGAGATCATTGGGTAACAATTGATATCAATTGGTCTTACCAATCAGGTGTAGGGGGGTCTATAATATGTTGCCAAAATGGCAAAACAGTGAATGCTGTTTCAGTGACACATAAACAGCCAAATACCACTAATGCAAATGGCCAATCAGACACAACACACCATCTAAATTATTACAAAGTGGGGGGGACTGTACCCCCCATTACCCCCCAACTAAATATGCTAACTCGGAGATCTCACTACAGTGGGGTAAAGGGCAATTTCATGGCAACGGCCAAGCAGTATGTTTATTATACATAGTATCAGGACATGGTTTGGCTATCTATGTCCTGTTATTGTGTTTGGGGGATGGAGTTAAGATGTCATGCTGATGAACAGCATAGTTCCTCATTTCCAGATTCCATTTCCCACTCATTTTAATTGAAACATGAGGGTATTCATTACACTATCCTGGTATTTGATAACAGAAAAACATTTTTTTCATTTTCTTTTCAGCTTTAAAACTTGGTTATATCATTTCCCCATGTTGCTGAGATAATGTGGATGCCATTGTAACTATGTTGACGACTACAGGAGGGGACATGCCCTTTGCACTGTGGCAAGGCTGTTTGATCCACCTCTCTTAACATCCGTTTGCTCATTCAGTCCTAGAAACTCCAACAGAGAAATAAAATTCATCACCAACTGAAGAATGCTGTAAGACATCACACAGTCCTTCCTCTTCCTGTGTTGATTACATTAGTCAATAGGGTGACCCCTGTCAGCTGCATAAAAGCAGTCCGTAGTCCAGAATGAAACTGCACAAGAAGCTGAATCTCGAAATTTACCTCAGTCTGGAGATTCATAACAGAAATCCCATGCACTTTAGGTATGATTAGTCTCTGTCATGACTTGGAACTTAGAATTTTTGCCACAGAAAGAACAGCTGTGGTGAACTCATCCAAATCAGTGGAATTGTTTGTACCAGCCCAGACTTCACTATTCAAGGGGTCATACAAATTGTACCTGTTTTGGAAAGGGGGGAGGGTCTCCCAAAACTTTCTCACATAAAATGTATGGACGGTTTCCTTTACGATTTAAATCTCCATGATTGCAGCTGGCACATCCTCTGCATCTGGTTCTGGGTCACCATTTGAACTTTCCACTGCACGCAATGCATTCATTAAGTATTTGGCCACAGGAACTGAATCATTTCAAAAGAAATAGCTAGATGAATTTTACCTGTCAGCCCTCCTCAGGGACTCAAGCAAAGCATCCTGCAAATTGACATTCCCTTGCTTACAGTTCCAGGATGCAACCATAAATTCAAAGAAATCCTCTCGGGCTTATGCTTCAAGAATAAAAGTTGTGTGTATAAATGTAATATTGGTCATTCCTACTGCTGCAGAGGGTCCAAGAGGTCATGGCATGAGCTGACTGGATGTAGTACAACAATGTGTCCAGTATTAGATTCTTTTGTGTCTTGTACACTTTATGGCTGGCATAATCTTCTTTCTCTGTAACCATCCTTAGGATAGATTCATAGGTAATTACTAGGCTAACTGTCCTTTCAGCCCATTTTAAGCCAAGCCAGTTTCCATTCAAAAGTGAAAATCAAACTATGTACCTTGTGTCTGCAAGGTAAACACTTTAACCATTATGTCAACCCCCAATGAAAGGGAAATAATAGGGAATCAGTGTGCAGATTACTACATGCCTAGCCAATAACCAAAGGTGAGAATCAAACCCTGTACCTTGGGTTTGTGAGATCAATACCTTTTCTACATCAACCCTATAAATCCTAGACAATCAGTCTGCAAACTGTAATATGTGTAGCCAATAACAAATGGTAAAAAACAAACCCTGTGCCTTGTGTCTGTGAAGTAAACACCTTAACTCCTATGTCAACACCCAAGTAATTTATTGGGTGCTCTACTGACTTATAAGGTAGAAATAGTTGCAGAACAACCAAATACTTATGAGCCTTATAGTGATTCTAGACATCCGCTGCTGATTCCTCAAATGGTAGACTATTTCATATCATATAATCTGTGGGTTGTTCCCTTCTATAACCAAAGCCTATGCAGATTTTGATGTTTGATGCATTACCTACAGGTTAAAGAGCACACCTACATTCCTATGTGGATGAGGGGATGTAGCACCACAGAAACTGGTCTCCCTTCAGCTGGACAGAACTAATAGTAATGCATCTGCCATGAATCCCTTGGACATTAATCTGTTTCAGGGTACTCTCATCTGACCAGGCCATTGTGTACTATCTAAATAAGAAAAAAGATCCAAGGTTCATAGGTATGGTGAATAAGGTCAAAGCCTACTGACTGTCAAGGAGCTCAGTACCCTTAATCTAACTCATGTTGGAATGTACAAGTGCCCATGTGATCATTCAATCCTTTCCTGAAGCTATGACATGATGGGCTGAGTTTAATTAATATGGGGATTTTATTCAATAGACATGAAATTATTTTAGATATAAAGTTATCTTGCTTCTCATTATGGCTGATATTTTTTATTGAGCTTATGAGGCCTCTTGTTTTCAGGTCACTGGATTGTTCATAGGTAATGGCCCTTTTTCTTACTCTGTATATTTGTCATAGGCTTCTTCTAAGAAGCCAATAAAACATGGAGAAGAAAGAGTTGATGGTGTCAATGGCAAAAAGACAAGCCTTGAAGCCCTTCAGTTATCCTGATTAGGAATTTGTGTAGCTCCTCCAATTGCACAGATGATTTGTGAGTAGGGTAGAAAACAGAGTACAGTATTCTTCAATTAGTTTTATAAGGGCTTTAAATAAGAGAAGAGTTACTTCCCTGGCATGTCTCTCAAGCACACAGAGGATAAGGTGGGCAACTCTGCGTGCTTTGCTGATAGCAGTAGCCATACAGGTATCACATCACATTTTATCATAGACAGATATTCCAGGGTCTTCTACAATTTTGTCATCTTTTTTGTTGATGCTCATGAATTGTCTATAACACTTTTTGTGGTAGTTGTTGAGACAGGACTGAAAAATGCTAGAAAGATGTATTTTTTTACATTAAAGATAATGTAATTTCTATGCTATCTTTCATGTGTAATAACAGGCACCTTTCAAAAGTAGGTAATTCAGCAAAGTTAAGGACAATGCTCTCAGGTTTACAGTCATCTGCATATTTGGTGAGCCGAACAGTGGAGGTCATCTACTTTAACTTCTGAGGAAAGGATGCCAAGGAGTAATGCTGGTGGAGAGCATGAGAGAGTGTTGACTTGGGGAGGAGAAGATAGGAGTAGTCCATTTCCTATCGGTTAAGTACAATCATGTAGCCAATTGTTGAAAAAGTACTATATATTTCTTTACCTTTATATCTCTTAATTTATGTATGATTTTTATTAGGTAGAGTTTTCAACTCTTTATCTAGAGTACATGGATGCAAAAACTTTAATCTAGGGTGGTGGTTATGGTCTTAAAGAAGTTTATGAGGCTAATTTTGCAAGATCTACCTTGGGCAAACTTGTGCTTCATCAGGTCTTGGGGAAAGAGGATCTCTGTGTCTGCTTGATAAGTTCCGTAATGATTCTGTCTTGCACAATGTGATGATGATGATGATTAATTTGTAAATATGAGTTCTATGGAAGGGATTCCCTGTCAGAGTAAGACTAAAACAATGTTCTTCCGGAGATTAATATCACTGACACTTTTTAGTACTCTTATTAGGATGTATAAGGGATTATACTAGGTTATTTCTGATTGCACAAAGTTGGCTCCCTGGTATCACAGCTGACCTCTTGCACTTGTGTTTCTGACCTTACTGAGGTCACATGTTTATTTTATTTATTTATTTTATTTTACATTTGTTGATCGGGCTAGTCCAACTGGATATATGTCCAGTTTCAGTGGAGGCCCGGGGAGAAAAGCTCCAACAAACAAAAAAAAAAAACACACTAGCATATATAATGTGAGACATTTACAAATACAGTTAAATATACAGATAATCATCCTACACATTACATTTTTTTTTTTTTACATTTCTGTAAATAGAAATCATTATACATTTCAGCCATGGTTAACCATGCAAATATTTTGCTAACAATTAGTATACAAGAATACTTTATTTTATTTGACTTAAAAAATTAACTAGGTTATACACTCTCTTAGAAGTCAACAGAAAAGTAACTAGTTTGTACCATAATGGCAATAATGCTGTGTGTGTTTTCAATGTAATTTCAGGTGGTATCATTCTATAGGGAGGAAAAGTGGATATGATTCCTGTTCATGGTTTGGAGTTTGTTTAAAACTTATAGAGTAGTCTTTCAGTGACATCATTTGACTCTGTTTTGATAATACCATTTTGTCCAGAGACAAAATATTCTTTATTCCACCTTTTTAAAGAGTACATAGAATACTTTAGTACTAACTTCTATCCTGATGGCAAGTTTTTTACCTGAAATAAAGCTTTAATTTTTTTTTATTTGCTTTATTGAATTCTTCTTTGAATGCAGTTGATTTTAGCCTTGATGTATTGCATGAAGTAAAGTTTTAGGGATTTGCACACATTTTTTTTTCTTTTGGTTTCATAACTTATTAATTTTCTAACTCTACTATTTAAATTTTTGAAACAGTTTCCATTATATTTATCCCTCACAGAGATGAATTTGCAAATGCAGTTATTCAATGTGCTGAAGATGACCATGAATGAGTCAACAATATGGCTCACAGAGTGCATTACATACAATCCTAGGTAACTGACATGAATTGATGGCTCAGAGTACCATAGCTGATATTTGAAAAATCCTTAAAGTCAGTCCCACTTATATTTGTTTTAGAATCGCCCATTACTGAGAAGTTATGCTAGTATGAGTGAGGTCATAGACAGGAGCATCACTGGCTCAGATAGTCACATTCCTTGGAAATGAACAACTTTGCTACTTGTCTAAGCAACACTTCCAGACTTATTTTGGAGTTGCAGATTAGCAACATAGATTGCATTGTGGATTCCACTTAAATTTTGGTGCCTTGCTTCACTTTTTTCATAGATTAGCAACATAGCTTACTCAGAGTCTTCCAGACTGTTGGACACTACACAGAGTGTAGTATTTGCAACCTGAAAAGATGT
This sequence comes from Protopterus annectens, assembly GCF_019279795.1. Classification (NCBI taxonomy): domain Eukaryota; kingdom Metazoa; phylum Chordata; order Ceratodontiformes; family Protopteridae; genus Protopterus; species Protopterus annectens. The sequence goes on along the minus strand of NC_056726.1, from coordinate 679,565,185 downwards.
CCATCTCCACTTTTCCACTTGATTCAGTAGTGAAAGTTGAAGGTTGTTACTGATGCACACTCCAGACTTTAGGTTCTTTTGTGTGACATGCCGTTGCTATTGGATCATTAACAATTTCAGGGTGGAAAGAACAGCACACATTTCTCTTGTCCCCTTGTGGCTAAGCAGGATATAGTTTTGGAACTCGTATCCCTGCTGATAAAGGAAGCCCCTACATTCTTTTGAAAATATACCTTCTGCTGTTGTACAGGCAACCAGCATTACTTCAGACTCTGCAATTTGGTGTAGATTCTCTTATCCTGCCAGATTTGCATGCTGTGGTCTCAGAGAGTATTGAGGTAGCCAGGAATCCCTGCACTTGGCACACATATGGCTCCAGGTAGAAATGGTTCACAGTAGTAACCTAGTCTGTCAGTTTACTGGTGATCTTAACTTGTCTAAGAAAGAGAGAGAGAGACATGATGTGATCTTCAATTAGTTAGTCAACAATTATAGTGAATGTGTCAACTATGTCTGCACAACAGGGCTTGTAGAGGGTAATTCTGACAGCCAGCACTGGCAGAACAAATCGCTGCTTAAAGATCTCATTGCTGACATCCACCACTTCATGAGACACATACCTCACGATTAACAGGCTTATCTATTAATCATTTGACCGTGTCAGATAAGAGAAACTGAGTTTCATTTCTTTGAAGAACATTTTCCTTGAGGCCATCCCCTCGGCATGTACAATTTGGCATCTTCCGGTACTAATGTGCATTAATGTATATGTGTTGTTTCACAATGAACGGATGTCCCTTAGGATTAATTTACACCTTTTATCTATCAGATATCATAAGATGAATGTATGCTTTTTGTAAAGTGGTTTCAGAGATGTCTTTGTAATAACTCATTCCTCTGCAATTTTGATTTTCAGAGGAAACATGAGGAAAATGATCCTTAAACATTGTAGATCAGTGTACAAGTTTCAGAATACAGACCATATTTGTATCTCCTTTTCTACAGGAAGGGAAGGGCTTGCACATTCCAAGGAGAACATTTCCTTGGTACTGCTGCTTGCATTATCCTTTACTTTGAGTCATCTGGCATGGGATTCCTAGGGGAACTTTGACTTCTTCCTCCATCGCAAATGCATGCATTAGGTGGATTGGACACACTAAATTGGCCATAGGTGTGAGTGATGCGCAAGTGTGAGATATGGAAGAACAACTACATCAGATCTAACCACCTGGTAGTGTGAACCCTGGCTCTAGATGATTGTCAGTGTTGAAATAATACCATGACACAATGTGACAAATGGAAAAAGGGGGTTGTGGATTGGTGCATGGATGGATGGATGGATGGATGGATGGATGGATGGATGGATGGATGGATGGATGGATCGATCGATCGATCTAGCCACTTGTTACTAAATGCTTTGGTCAAAATCCACTACTCTAAACAAATGGCTGCACACAGTGCATTCTTCATAAATGTCTGCAATGCAGACATTTGCACCTTGGATACTTAATATTTAATTCACCACACTACATATTATTATTGTCTTCAGCATAACTCTAGGAGTTTGAACTCATTTGAAATTCATTAGAAACATTACCTTGTGTTTTCCAGATTTTTCTAACCTGGTATTTTAGTGTCTGGGATTCAACACAGCATTCATCAAAGAAGGTCTATTTTACAAATCAACCAATGTGATAGGAATATATCTGTCATATGAATAATATCATCAGAGTAATGTTGCCATAATTATGATATATTTAATTTCCTAATGGCCAGCCTCAATTCCTTTATATGACTCTAAGGAGATACCTTGTTTTTGTTTTATTTTAGTGTTCCACCCTTGTTTTTTGACGGTGTTGGGAACTTGTTTATTGCTGTATGAAATTCCTGGTGGTCTTTTAGTGATTGGAAAGAGACTCAGCCAATCAGCTGTTTAATTTCTGACATAATCCATACCTCTTCTTGAGAAGACATTACTAACATCATTGGACTGTTATTATCAAGATTCTGACAGATTTAATTTTTTTTCTGTATAGCTTAACATCCTTTTCAGAACTCTAGACACTTTATTCTTGTTTTATTTTTAGTGCTTTCCTTGTCTTTTTAAAAACTGTCAGAAATACTCTATTATTGTATTCACTTCCTGGTGTTCCTGTGGTGATTGACAAGGTACTCAGTCAATCAGCTGCTTGTTTCTGGCCTAAAAGATATCTGTCATCTAGCAGGTGTCACTAGTAGCATCTGGTTGCTATTGCTGTAATTGTGAAAAATGCATACTTTCTTTGTGATTTTCATCTGCTACTGGCTATGCAAGATCTTCCAAAAAACAAAATATAGTTATTAGAGCACTATATGTCTTTAACTGTTTTACAAGCCTTGCAACATGATTTGTTGAACTTAGTACACTAATAGAAAGCGTTATTTATTTATAAATAAATAAAATATATATTTATTAAAAATAAGATAAACAAATAAATACATGCATAAAGTTTATTTATTTATCCTTTGTTGACCAGGTTAATTCCACTAGGCTATTTGCATCTATTCAGCAGAGACCATAGGTGCTATTTATACTATTTTGCAAAATATGGCCAGGACATCAGGAAACTTTCACTGCTCTTTTTCATAGGTGCCGTTGGATATTTTGCATTCACCTCACCCGCAATCAACTTAGGTAGATGAGGCATTTTAGTTAGGTTATCTTGAAGATTATACTATACATTTTGAAATAACATTATTTATAGAGCACCTCTAATACTAATCAGTTGTTGATGTTTCTTACTTATTCAGCACATTCCTTTATTATAAGATATCCTTCTCTGATAACTTTTGATTCAGAAATCATTTAACTACCATAAGCATAGAGCTAACATGTAAGTAACAGATGAATTCTTGAAGTTAGAAGTTATTTTGTTATGAATTACTGGTTAAGTTACAGAAATTTCCCTGCAGTGCTGCACTCCTAAGCTTTTCTATCTGTGTGTAATTGATATGGTGCTCTATGATATTTGTGACTTATTAGCCCATTTATTCATTTCCTGTAGTGACTGTCCTTTCCTACACATTTAGTTCTACTTTAGGACTATTTACTTTATTATGGTATGTGGTGTAAAATGTTATGACTTTTTATTCATTGCAAGTAATTGTCAAAGTTAATCATGTAATGATTCTATTAGACACTGTGCCAAGGTATTAGAACAATCTAATAATGTCTAAGGCATTATTTGGTCATTCTTAATCAGGTCTCATTTTTACTTACAATAACTGCTTTACATTCCTTGCACCCTGTCTTTTATACACAAGACTTCCCTGATTCTGTTTTTCTAACTATCTGATCTTTTTGCTTGTTCTCTAAACTGTCTTCTATTCAGCATACTTTGAAATGTATATGCTTATCAGCTACAAGTTGGAAGATCTACTAAAACATAAAATCCTTACTTAAAGAATAAATTGTAATCCATCCATCCACACATATTCTTCCCATTTTTGCACATGGAGTCAGGGTGTCACTTCTACAGTGACAGTCAGCTATTACCAATATTCAAATAGCTGAATGTTAAGATCTGCTGCGGAAATTCTTTAATACCACACACTCATAAACACACACGCACACACACACACACACACACACACACACACACACACACACACACACACACACACACACACACACACACACACACACACACACACACACACACTCCTACATGTTCTTCAATACCACACACACACAAGTACACTCAAAACTACTGCCAGATTAGAGTATCCAATCCACCTAGTGCATATCTTTGGAATGTGGAAGGAAAACATAGCATCCAGAGAAAATCACAGGGAGAACATGCAGATACCACAAGGAATACACCCCAGCTGATAATAAAACCAGAGAACTTTTTATTGTGAGGTGCCAATGCTACCCACTGTGCCATTATACCATAATATGGCTCCAAATAACTACTTTAAAATAACAAGTTAGAAAATGTTATATGTCTAAGATGTAACAAATATGATAGATTCATTGGTATACAATATGGTAAACTAACTGACAGTTAAGTTGAATGCAACTGTAATAATGGTACAGACACACGTGGTATCTTTGACTTTGTATCACCATGGAAAGATGGCAACAGTTCAGTAGCTGCTATCTGTAATGGGCGTGATACTAATTAAAATATTAGTGCCCCACCTTAAAAATAAAGTGGAGACTAGATGAAAGAAAGAAAAAAAATCAGTCTCATATAGTTCACAACTCAGGACAAGACATATCCTGCAATGCAAAAAAAAAATCCTTAAAACAGAAAAAAATCCAATAGAAACAAGAAAACACAAAAATTAACATTACTTAAGAAAAAATTAATTAGAATTACAAAATAGCCCTTGTAGATGTGATTGTAGTGCTGGAGTAGGAGAAACAAATCTGTCCAGTCTCTCTTTCATATCATAGATGAATTAAAATACTATAGTTTCAGTAGTTGATTCTTTCATAGTTTCAAAAATATAAGACTATTATTCATTTCTTAACCGGGAAATTCCAGCTTGGATCAAAGCCAATTTTCAGCAAAGGCCCAGGGAGAAACACTCCAGATGCATGTATTTGCAACGTGGGAGGAAACCAGAGCACCCAGAGGAAACCCACATGATGCAGGGAGGACATGCAGATTCTGCAGCGAAGGCACCCCTGCCGAGATTTAAACCGGAGAACCTCTTGCTGTGAGGTGACAACTCTACAGTTGCACCACTGCGCTGTCCAATTCTAACTCTACTAACATTATATCATGGGGTCATAAATGAACCACTGTGCAACAAAAAGTGTTGCAGGAACTCTGAAACTGGGGAACAGAATGTATACACATATATTTATATCTTAAAAGATATGCTCTAGGTGGCCTATATTACATTAAAGACAATACTACGCCTCAATCTGGTCTCCCAATTCTGCCACTGTCACATAAAAATACCTTTACCCCTCTTTACACTCACCTCACTTCCTCCCCATAACTCATCCATCCAAGTTTAACCCTTTCTTGCCCACTACTCCACTAGACTCTTTCTTTTTCCCAATCACACCCCGACATATCTCCTCACACCTCTTAAAACTCCCATTTCCTAGCCTTCTCCTAATAACCTAGTGACTTAAACTGGCTCTGGACAAATTAGTTTGTTCTCAAATCAGATTTGTCTTAATCCCCTTCAAATAAAACACACTACACCAAAATAGCATATGGCAACCTTTTATTGAACAACATTCTTAATCACAACTTTCATTGAACAAAATTCTTAATCCCAAAATCAGTGATCTCACATAACATTTATTAATCAAATGAATATTGGCATTTATATTACGTGATCGAACAGTGAAATGTTTGAACACGTAATAATCGACCCCAAAATATTGAAACACTGTAATGTCGAACGGCAAAAAAAACACCCAAACAAACCATTAAAATGCTCTAAATAGGGGGGCAAGCCCCCCTGTACCCCCAACCCCATTACTTAAATATACCAACTCCGAGATCACACTACAGTGCAGACAATGGAAAACTTCCATGTCCGCACTGTATGGAGATCTCCATTGAACCATTCGATAGTCTGACTGTTCGATATTTAGGGATCGATTATTACATATTTGAACATTTCACTGTTCGATCATGTAATATAGACCCAAACATTGCATCCATGCAAAAATTTAACAGGGCAGCATATCCCACTCAACCTGCCTCAAAGCAAGCAGTTTTACCTCAACCACTCACTTACTATTACTTTATCAGAAGTAGCATACCACCTCTCATTTCCATACCCAACCAGCCTCCTTGCCAAATCCAACACTCAATACCAGAGAGGGGACAGAAGAGGGGCAACCTTCCCCCACTTTTCTGCTCACAAGCCTGACACAGGCTGTACCTCCTCCCTTACTGCAACACTTTCACAAAACCTTCCAAAAACAAAGCCAGGTGTACATTAAATATATCCAGTCCTAACTCACTCAGGTGCACTCCATCTTCCCTAAACCACACTGGGTCCTTATCATCAAAGTCCTTATGATCTATAGTATGAATACCCAAGTTCAACAAATGCCTTGCCAACCTAAAATTAACAAACCAACATGCATGCTCAATACCTATAAAACTGCCCACATCCCTCCAAACCAAATTTGGTACTGTTTCAGACCACATTACAGTCATACCCAGAAATGTCCCCTTTAATGTAGATAAGTCTTTCAATATCCTAAATACCAACTGCCATTTTGGAATTGCCACCTAAATTATTACCTGCTAGATGAACCACTAAATCTCATAGAATCCCAATCTGTAAATGTATGTCCAACTACTTCTCCTGCTCATCTTAATCTAGTCCAGTCTGGTGACATACACCCAAACCCTGGCCCTTCTCCTTCCCCTCTCAATACCCCTAACTCCCCCAAATCCCTAAATTTCATCACTATCAATATTCAAAGCATAAGAAATACCCCCCCCCCCATCTATGTGCATGGTTAAGTCAACATAAACCAGACTTTACAGCCATAACAGAGGCCTGGCTAAAACCATATATAAAGGATTCTGAATTTCTACCCCCAAACTATTCGTGCCTTAGAACAGATAGACTTCAGAAAAAAGGCAGGGGCATCGCCTTATTATATCCAAGCACCTTTACAGTGATTCCATATTCAAAGCCTATTCCCCCTTTTTCCACCGCAGAATTACTTATTACCTTCCTAAAACTGAATGACTGTAAAAGCCTTTGTGTCATAGTCATATACATTCCCCCAGGCAACAACATTCCTATTCTCGAAGACATTCTTGCCTAGACAACCAACAATATAAAAAATGAAACAGTCATACTAGGTGACGTTAACATTAACTGGTTAGATATCTCCAGTAACAACCTCTCTTCAGACATCAACCTTCACATCTATACTCAGCTAATTTCTGAAATTACCAGACCTGACAATAAGAATAGCAAATGTTCTATCCTGGATTGGATCATGGTTTCTGACCCAAATAAAATCTCCTCCTCTGGTAGACTCCCAAGTAGTATAAGTGAGCACTCTTCAGCATTCATAACACGTAAGCCCACCACTATACCAAATATAAATCAATATAGACGCACCCGAGATTTATCCCATTTCTCCCCAATTACCTTTAATGACATTTTGAAAAGTACTAACTGGAGTCCACTAAAATGTCTCCCACTTAATGAAGCTGTGGAATTCTTCAATTCCACATTTATTAGGATCCTAAATAGTCTTGCCCCTCTCTGGCCAAAAAGAGGAAAAACTAAACATGCTACCTGGCTTGCCAATTCCACAAAGCAAATCATGTACTCTAGGGACAAAGCCTGGAAATCCTAGCTGAAAAATAAAGCTCCCTCCAACCTCATGCAATATAAACAACTTCGCAATCAGGCTAAATGATTAGTTCTCAAAAACAAAAAGGGATACTACCAAACGCTCCAAAATCAACATAAACAAAACCCCCATAATTTTGGGGTGCAGTCAACTCCTACTCCATCCAGGAACTAGCCATAATCCATGCCCAAGCTGAGAAAACACCCTCTGACTTAGCCTCTAACTTTAACTCATATTTTATTGACACCATTGCTAAGCTCACTACCACCTTCCCACCAATCAACACAGACCCACTACAACCTCCAATAGTACATACCCCATCTACTCCAATACCCACTTTCTCACTCTCTTCCATACCTACCTCAACCATACAAAAACTCCTTAATAAACTAAAAACATGTACTAACACCCCAGATAACTTACCTGAAGAATTTTTACAACTATCAGCCCCCTCCATAACTTACCCCATCAGTATTCTCATTAATAGGTCCATTCAGGCATCATGCATACCTGACATTTGGAAAAAAGCATATGTTCTCCCACTTCATAAAGGTGGCAACAACTCTAACATCTCAAACTTCCGACCTATCACCATTCTTTCCCCCATGTCAAAAATACTAGAGAAGTGCATTCATACTCAGCTCCTTAGTCACCCAGTTAAACACCAATTAGTTTCCTCCACTCAACATGGCTTTAGGCCAGAACACAGCACTAATACTGCTCTAATTTCCTTCCTGGACACAGTCAACAGAGCTCACAATGATGGCTGCTTAGTCTCTGGACTCTTTCTTGATCTATCGAAAGCATTTAACACAGTTTCCCACTTACTTCTGCTTACTAAACTCTCCAAGTTTGGCATCTCCCCCCACCCTTCACTGGTTTTCTAACTATCTCAGCAACAGGCAACAATCTACTATTTGGCAGCACTCCTCCTACCCTTTCATCAGTACTAATACAGGGGTACCCCAGGGATCTATACTGGGTCTCCTTCTATTCAGTATATTCATCAGTGACTTCCACACTGGTCTCACCAACAATACTGTTATCCAATACGCAGATGATTCTACTATTAGCTGCTCTTCTAAGTCTGCCTCTGTACTACAGCAGCTAACCCAAGAAGCATTCACCTCAACTGAAACCTGGATGTCACAAAACCATCTTGTCCTCAACCCCAACAAAACTAAATTCTTAATATTTGCGCCCAAAAAATCCAGTCCAATTGACAAGTCTGAATTATCTATTCATTCTCAAAATAATACTATTATTGAAGTTGTTCCTAGTACCAAATTGCTTGGTGTAAACATTGATAACACATTAACCTTTGACCTTTATATCTATAGTAACATCAAAAAAAAATCAAAAGCTAGGAATCCTTTATAGGCAAAACCACTTTCTCAGCTTCTCTGCTAAAAAGGCTCTCACACTATCATTCCTGCTTCCAACTCAGTTATATGGTGCCACCATCCTCATCAATATTCAGTCCTCCCAAAAACTAAACTTGATTCATGCTACAACAAAGTTGCCAAATTTGTTACAAATGCTAAATTCTCCACCCACAACTGCTCCGCTCTGCATCAACTAAATTAGCTTGAATTCCCCCACCACCTCACATATTTACAACTAACTCTTGCCCATAAACTCATCTCTACCCAGCAGCCTACCCATCACTCTTCTCCACTCTGACCATGTACAATCCTAATCAACAACTTAGGTCTGCAAACAAAATGCTATTGAATGTTCACAAACCTAATCTCTCAGCCGGCCAAATGCTGCATTCTTTTACTGTCTCCAAGATATGGAATCATCTCTCTACTTCAATCAGGACTATCAGCAATCCTGCTTCCTTTAAAAAAATCCCTAAGGCTTTATTTCTCCTCACACTGGATATGCACCTGCATCCTGACAGTCAGCCCCAAAAACTGACCCCCCCCTCTCTGAATCCTTACTCTTTTCCACTCTATCACTAGTCTATCTTCCCCTTCTCTCTACAACACTAACTCATTCTGCTGTCATTTTAGCCTGCATTATCCATAACTTAGGCCTTCTGCCTACTTCATTTTACCCTTTAAATTAATTTCTTCACACTGTTAATATAATTATTTACATATATATACTTTTTCTATTCCTACATTCAAATCATGACTGTAAAGCAATTTTTCACTGTTATCAAATGTATTTCATATCATCTTCAAAATGTATTCTGTGTGGTTATTATTTTATTTTAATCTACTACTACTGTTTTATATACTCTGTATTGTTGTGTAAAGTTTCCTTGTATGTAATTAAATGTGGAGCTTTTCTCCCCAGGCCTCCACTGAAAATGGGTTCATTTCAGGCGCAGTGGACTTTCCTGGTAAACAAATGCAATAAATAATTAAATAATAAATTTCCACAAATTCCTCCTGGAGTTAATGCCATCCAAAGAATGTGATACCATACCAAAAGACTTTCCGCCCATAACAATTTAAACCAAGCTCACTGCCATCAGGCCTGACTACAGCCCATTCTGCTGCCCAGTAAACATAGGAATGACCTAAGATGACAACCTCTTTCCATATATAAAAAAAATATATTAAGAGACAACTACCAAACTAACAAATTATCTAATGTAAGTCAAAAAAGGGCACCTGAAGACCAATGATCCACCCTCTTGATAACCTCCACTGACCTTCCTTTTCTAATCCAAATCAGAAGCCCTTTGAATACAAAATGAATGAGCCAAAAACCTTTCTCCCTGTAAAGCAAAACACTGAAAAATGTTTCTCATCACACACACAAATTGATTTCCTGTTATCATCAATATTCAGTCCTCCCAAAAACTAAACTTGATTCATGCTACAACAAAGTTGCCAAATTTGTTACAAATGCTAAATTCTCCACCCACAACTGCTCCGCTCTGCATCAACTAAATTAGCTTGAATTCCCCCACCACCTCACATATTTACAACTAACTCTTGCCCATAAACTCATCTCTACCCAGCAGCCTACCCATCACTCTTCTCCACTCTGACCATGTACAATCCTAATCAACAACTTAGGTCTGCAAACAAAATGCTATTGAATGTTCACAAACCTAAGCTCTCAGCTGGCCAAATGCTGCATTCTTTTACTGTCTCCAAGCTATGGAATCATCTCTCTACTTCAATCAGGACTATCAGCAATCCTGCTTCCTTTAAAAAATCCCTAAGGCTTTATTTCTCCTCACACTGGATATGCACCTGCACCCTGACAGTCAGCCCCAAAAACTGACCCCCCTCTCTGAATCCTTACTCTTTTCCACTCTAGCACTAGTCTATCTTCCCCTTCTCTCTACAACACTAACTCATTCTGCTGTCATTTTAGTCTGCATTATCCCTAACTTAGGCCTTCTGCCTCCTTCATTTTACCCTTTAAATTAATTTCTTCACACTGTTAATATAATTATTTACATATATATATACTTTTTCTATTCCTACATTCAAATCATGACTGTAAAGAAATTTTTCACTGTTATCAAATGTATTTCATATCATCTTCAAAATGTATTCTGTGTTGTTATTATTTTATTTTAATGTACTACTACTGTTTTATATACTCTGTATTGTTGTGTAAAGTTTCCTTGTATGTAATTACATGTGGAGCTTTTCTCCCCAGGCCTCCACTGAAAATGGGTTCATTTCAGGCACAGTGGACTTTCCTGGTAAACAAATGCAATAAATAATTAAATAATAAATTTCCACAAATTCCTCCTGGAGCTAATGCCATCCAAAGCCTGTGATACCATACCAAAAGACTTTCCACCCATAACAATTTAAACCAAGCTCACTGCCATCAGGCCTGGCTACAGCCCATTCTGCTGCCCAGTAAACATAGGAATGACCTAAGATGACAACCTCTTTCCCTATATAAAAAAAAATATATTAAGAGACAACTACCAAACTAACAAATTATCTAATGTAAATCAAAAAAGGGCACCTGAAGACCAATGATCCACCCTCTTGATAACCTCCACTGACCTTCCTTTTCTAATCCAAATCAGAAGCCCTTTGAATACAAAATGAATGAGCCAAAAACCTTTCTCCCTGTAAAGCAAATCACTGAAAAACTTTTCTCATCACACACACAAATTGATTTCCTGTTATCACCCTATCCCCTTTCGACCGAAAAACCAAGTCCTTCAAACTCGCAGCATTTGGTAGGCTGTAACTTTCTGGCCCACCTCACTAGGCACATTGACTCATCTCTATCTTTCATCAGAACAATTTGCACAACCCTACCCATCTGGTCTGTTTTAGATCTATGCAACCTTATCTCTACTGACTCCAAAAATCCAATCACATGTTGCCACACCAGAGATGACAACAACTCAGACACCATAGATGCTCCATTATACATCCTTATTGAGAAAGTTACCCACACATTGTAATCTGTTGAGTCTCTTTTCAATAACTTTAAGTGTCTCAATAAAACCTTTTGAGCTTTCCTTGTCATTGGCCATTGCCTATCCGTCGTGCACTGGCAACTCTACTCCAGCATTTTAACAAACGAGCTACTGTCCAAGATTTTTTCAAGTCCTGCATCCCTGCCACCTGCACAAATATGCTAATGGTAGCCAAATCCACCTTAACTGACTGAACAGCCCTCCTTTCATCCAAGCTCAAGCTAAATATTACAGTAATAGTTTTTCTGACCAAATTCCATCTTCCTCATGCAGCTACAAAACAAATTAATCATTATTTGAGTTCCTTTCCAGATTGGACAAGTGATGAATCAGCCAAAATTCATCAGGTGACGTTTTAGGAACCAAACTCAATGGTGCCACTTTAAAACTGAAAAAAAGAGGGTAATCAAATGGTCCAGACAAACTGTCAGCATGCAGCTTCTTCCCCACCAAGCCTTCAAAATGTCCTCTTTCTACCATACCAAAAGCAAATTCTTACAAAGTGAGCCATCCCCACAAAACCCAGACTTAATAGAAAACCCTGTTGAAAATCCCCTGAGTAACACCACCACAACTTTCACAGCCAGAAAGTTACTGAGCATGTGTGCCTCAAGGCCTGTACATTAATGGGTGAATGAGAAACCTGGTTTTCCTCTCTGACCTTGAAATGACAATCCTCCCCTTTGTTCTTCAAAGTTACCTCATCCACGAAATGCCTGTAACCCTTGAAGTGAAGAAGATACTGATCTGCCATCATCCATGAATGATTCCAAATTAAACAAACTACCTTCTCTGCGACCACACTGGAATGCTGGATGCATGCTCACACAATTTGAACAAAAGTGCGAAAATCAGCATGTTGCCCACATGCAACATGCTGCATTAAATGTTCAACACACTGCTAACCCTTCACCCCCAATTTTACCCCATCTGATGGCACCCACAATATTATTCATCATAGTGGCCAGACAAATGTTCAGGTGCCTAACTTCCCATTTCAATGAGTAATCTACTGCTTTCAATTTACGGTATCTCTGATCATACTAAATTCAAGCATTCCCTGCATGCAGACTTTACATGTCACAAATTGTCATTAAATAAGCCAGGAGCTGTAAGGCCATTGAATTAACCTTTTCAGCCAATCCACTATGTAATACACAAAACCTAACACCCAATTCTATCATGTCCTGGATTGCAGTCTTCCCACTTTCCTCCACCCCAATGCTTCTAAAGCCACTAGAAGGTCCTTGTTATTTGCCACCTCAGATTCCAACAAAAGCTGCACCCCTTCCTCATCAATTAACTCAAATATATCAATATACTTCCTGTGATGTCTCCTCTCTGGGCCAGTAATCAAGGAGCCTGAATCCTCACCACTGATACTGGAGAGTGACGTTCACCTGAAACAAAAATAGATACACACAGTATTTCCAGATGCAGCTCTCTGCATCAAGCACAATTTTCCTTAAGAACACCTTTGGTGACAGCTTCCGGAACAATTCCTCTGCCTGTGCTGCAATAGCCACTCATTTCTGCTTCAAACTGCATGATCCAGCCATCTGTCAAAGAAAAAGAACAACATTAATTAGTAACCATAAAAAAAATATATATAATATACCTGTGTAACTGTCCCCTTACTCTTGGACTATAATATTCTTTACTACTCCCTAATAGACAAACTATTGGTTCCCTTTCCCCCACAAGTTTGAAGCCTACCTATCACACAGACAAAACTGCAACAAACATATTACAAAGCTTTACAACCTGTTTCAAATCCCTTTCAAGGAAATATGCCTGCAGTAACACATATTTTGTAGGCTGTGTTCCAAATGAAAGTCCTATGGTCTTGTGATCACTTTACAAACAACTTCTGGTCCATAAAGACTGTAAAACCTACTGATTCATGTTCCCCAGAAAGAATGATGCAAAGCCCCAACTAGAGCCAATAACCAGAAGTCAGAGCCAAACCTTGTACCTTGTACATGTGTAGTAAATATTTTAACCATTATACCAACTCCACTCCCTACTGCCAATAATTTAAGCTCTCACCCCAGACTATATTTTCTTAATGAATAATCTGCACCTCTGCTAAAATCTACCTTAAAACGACTAGTTTATTTTTATTTTATTATTTTTATTTTTTACTATTTTATTATGGTCTCTAATATCATGTTTTCCCTGCCAAAACAGAGCTGCTTGACAAAGACAAGCATCCAAGGAAGCATAGTGGTTAAGCTAGGAAAAACACAGCTGATCAACAATGAAACTGTGCATGCTTCTTCCATACAATACACCCAATGCCAAAAGAATGAACCATGTCAGACAAACCATTGCACAGCCACCATGAAGGATAACAAGAAGGAAAAAAAATATATATATATATATATATATATATATATATATATATATATATATGTTTATTATACCTAGTTTTACAGAAGGTTGAGATACTGAAGACTTCTGGGTACATCCAGCCCCCTGTACTTAAAAAGACTGCCATCTTCCCTCCCCCTCAACTGTTAATCACTCTCTGTGAATGAGCGACTAACGCCCGTTACTTGCAGGCATCTCACTGCCTGCAAACATGTTCCTGCAGTCCGGGAACCATCACAGAAACAAAACAAACATTTTCTGCTGCACCACCACCACCAATGTGACAAAAACATGTTTTTTGACCAAAAATTTGCTGCAGGCAAAATAGGAGGACCTGTCCCAATCACAAAGCACAAGAAAAACTGAACACTATGCAAAAAAGAAAACCCGCAGCCATTATGTCAACCAAATGAAAAAAAACAACAGAAAGCTGAGAGTTGTTAAACAAAGAGCATGAACTGTACAGTGTCAACACACTCATACTAGCACTAATTTAAAACAATTAGAGCAAACTCTACAGCTAGTCCACACAATACTCAGACAAACTGTAACCAAAGAAAGAATGTCCCCTACTGTCCCCTCAAAAAACAAATTACCCAGTCAGTGAGCATACTTAGTGGGGAGAAGGGAAAAAAATTAAACCACTACTCATCCAGTATACCACCATACACCCCTATTAACCCGAGGCCTACCTGTTCTCCAAAATACCTACAGGTCATCTCAGGCGTAACACTTGCCACATCAATTATACACCAAAATCTGTTCTATCAACTCTACCACTCTCACTTAAAAATACCTTAACCTCTACTTACACTCAACTCACTTCTTCCCTAGCACTCATCCATCCAAGTTTAACCTTTCTTGCCCACTACTCCAGCAGACTTCTTTCTCTTCCCATTCATACCCCAACATCTCTCCCCACACCTTTTAGAACTCCCCTTTCCTACCCTTCCCCTAACAACCTAGCTACTTAAAGTGGCTCTGGACAAATTCGATTGTTACCAAATTAGATTTTTAAATGACAGTTGAAGCATGTGACTCTAACGATATTTCCTGCAAACAGCAAATTGGAATGTTTAAGTATTATAACAAAGGGAAGCGATGTATACTCTTAAATGATCCATGAAAACATATAACTTCATTTAATTTCAAGAAGAATTAGCTTGTAACATTAACTGTAGACATCGAAGGTACTAGCAGGAAGGGTGTGTTGAGAGTAACAGCCATATATGGAAGCCCTTTTATATACTCTTCTAAATACCATGAGTTTGCTTGTAAATGAAACAAAAAATAGACTTCAAAAACACAATCATAATTATTGATTCGATCTCAAGACTGATTGAGAATAATTTATTTTGTGAAAAGAAATTTCTGAATATTTAATCCTTTCATGGTTTCGCACAATAAGTTAATACAAAGCCCATTGGTGATAATTTACTAGATATTGTAGGTATTAACAATATGAATGTTATTAAGGACATAAAAATTAAGCCCACCTTGAGAAACGCTGACCAGTATTCTGTAATGTTAGAACTAAGAAAGCAAACATTGTTCAGAAGCCAAAAATATATAACATTGGTAACATACATTATGCCTCAATCAGAAAATCAGTGATACCCAACAACTGAACTATTGCAAAGCCAGCGGGATCAGGTCATACAAAATTATAGGATATGCTATGTTATTGTATTGTAAATACTGCAAAGTATTCCTACTGTTTGCTAAAAGTGCTGGATTTTCATTATTGTCGGAATAAAATCTTAACTAAAACTTTACTCACTGAAGAAAAACAAATAACTGCTTGTCTATACAAAATAACACCCCACACAGAGAAATAAATTGAAATTGAAGA
Source organism: Protopterus annectens (assembly GCF_019279795.1). NCBI lineage: Eukaryota > Metazoa > Chordata > Ceratodontiformes > Protopteridae > Protopterus > Protopterus annectens. The sequence goes on along the minus strand of NC_056726.1, from coordinate 679,549,198 downwards.
AAAACAGCAAATTGTATGAAAGAAAATTAAATAGAAAAATCAAACTATAAAATAAAACTGGGTAATATCACCACAGGAGAATCAACTGCTTGTATGGATAGAGTTTGTTTTCCATACTCTGCAGCAAACACAGACTAGAAAATAATCAATGAGTCATTGGGCAATGAATCAATAAATAATAAAAAAGCTTACTATATATATATATATATATATATATATATATATATATATATATATATATATATATATATATATATATTAATTCAACAGCTAAAGCCATGCCATAAACAATCTTTCTCTAAGTATCTCATAATCTTAAAGAATGGGCTACAGAATTTAATCTATATAGGACAAATAGAAACTGATTAAATATTCAAGTTGATAAGAACTAGAGGCCAATTAGTCTAAACATACTTGGAAAATGCTTTACAAAATGTGGTATATATTTGTTACAGGATAACAGGAATAGCATAGCACTCAGCATGATTTTATTAAAGGGAGATCTATCCCGAAGAAACTGATAGAGTTTTATTATCAAATAACAATAGCTATGGAATATTGTCTATCAACAAGTTTTATTTTTAGACCTCAAAAGAGGTTTGACCCATTACCTAATATAACTATCTGCAATTCATTAATCAAGGGTAGGTATAATAAAATCTTTAAACTATTTAACAGGTTAGCAGTTAAGACACAAACAGTAGATACAGAGAATCAGTTCAGACAAGCTCCCAACTGTGGCAAATGCTCCCTAGAGTTCTTTATTAGGACTCACCCAGGTCAATCTAGTATTTGCCAGAAAACAAAAAACAGCTGGGGACAGCAAATATATTCAGATAACACTAAAATATATATTTACTATAGTTTCAGACTATAGTGTCAAAAGAATACCGGTGGCATCAATGATAGAATTTTAAAGTGATTCTTAAAATGAAAAGATCAACCCATTAAGCAAAATGGCATGTGTCATGTGACTTTTAATCAGGTAATTTTTTTTTAAAAGGTATTTAAAAGATTGTTTATGGGTAAAAATTTGTCTGATGATGTTCTATGTATAAAATGAAAGTGCTTCCCAAACAACTAGCTTTAAATTAATAAAGTATTTAGGTATTCGAGTTTAGTGTGTTTAGCCATTTAGGTTGTTTTAGAATTTAGTGTTTTCTTTTCATTTACAACAGTGTGGCTTTTTGGTGTTTTAGAAATTAAGTCTTGGCCCGATTCTTCTGATTTGTACTTCAGAACTAATAAATTTAAGATAATATTCTCGGCATGACTACTCTTATTAAACCCTCTTATCACATCATAGCTAACTATAGGACTGCCTGCTACATCATTGACTTGTATCTCTTACCTGACTTATATGGCGTCCATAAGCAGTAGGCCAAGCCAAAATTTTCCAGGAGGAATTTAACTGGCTCTATGTCAGTTTATCAAAAAAAAAAACATACTGTTAAAACCTATATGATTGACAATGCAGTTAATCAAAAAACTGACATAAATCCACAATACACCAGCCAACAACACAAACAATTTTTTTGCAAGTGGGCATGCCCCCTGCACCATCACACCCCCTGCTAATTACTTATACCAACTCCAAGATTGCACTACAGTGGGGAAAAAGACAAATTCCCTGATCCCTACTGTACTGCGATCTCAGTCACAATGGTTTGACAAGCCAAATTCTTGACCATATGGGTTTTGACAATTTTGTCCTTTGACCAATTGACACAGAAATCATTAACTAACCCTGCATCAACTGGGAGACTTATATATCCTCTAATTTGTATGCACAGAAATGTCTGGACTTCATAAATACAAACTCTCTGGACCAGTTAGTCTGTACCCCATCTATCGGAGAAAACATCCTAGACATGGTCCTCACCAATATGGAGCAGTTCTGTTCCAGACCAGCTGTAACCCCCTTCCTCATCAAATTGGACCATAAATCAGTCAAATTCACCAAAAGACTAAAGTTATGCATCCTCAAATACCTCTGTATTCAAAGGTTATGTAAAGGCTAATCTACAAACTGAGTGATGGCTTAGCTTAATTTTATCATCCCCCTACAACCAGATGATCCTCTTTGCATACATGGAATCCTTTATTGGCAAATTCTACACATGTGAATAGTTGCATAGGTGCATCTGTCACCCTCTGGTGCAAATATAATGCCAAATTGAAAAATTATCCCCTATGGTAGAACTCCATTATAATCAGGCTCTACAATAAAAGAATAAAAATGTACATTGCACATGATAATAAACATATAAAACGCCAAAAATGATCTTGCAAATTCAGGCCCTAAGATCGAATAAACCAACACCAGATATGAGGTAAAAATAGCCTGCCAAGCAAACTATAAACCCTCATTAAGCCAGATGACATCTCCAGGTGTTTCTGCAGTTTCATCCTACTGACATTTCTAAATATCAAATATTGCTCGTTCATATCTGCATTGATAATTCAATAATAATGCTACATACAAAGTACTACAAGATTCCATCTTAAAGCTTACACAATGTCAAACACAACTGCAATGATATTAGACTTCTGTCTACTGTGTGTAAAAAGGTGTTAATTGTTACATATATAATATTCATCTGTATTGTCATTAATTTCATGATTCTCTAAGTATCTGAATGACCACGTAGCACAGACAAAACTGCGTAGCCTCATATGAAAGCTCTGAAATGGATGAACAAAATGCTGCTGACAGTATGAGTGTAACTTGAGTGTTTGCTGAGATACTGTTAAGTTATTTACAAAATATTGCAAACTTAATAGTTGCAGATCATTGAGTTTATTGTACCTAGTCAGCCATTATAACTAGATAGCACGTGCATATAAGTTGCTAAGCATGTTCAAGATCAGTGCCATTTTGTACAGTCAGAGTGAATGCAGGCATGAATGGAGATGCACATGAGAGTGTGTTTGAAGTAATACGTATCAGTTAGCTTATGTAATTTGAAGTACATGTTCCAGTTACAATTCCTGATGTGTTTATGGGCAATAAATACCTTAAACCTATTACAATGCTTTAGAGTCTCTTTGAATACACGAGACAAGCGACATTGTGTCAGACTCGGATCTGAACTGTGAAGCAGCTTACAAACCATGAGGCATGAATTTAAAAGTGAAGAAATATAGAGAAGAGAACTCACAAACAGGTTAGTGGTTATTCAAAAGTACTTAAGCTCATTTAAATGATTTTTCAGTCGCCGAATAAGTGGAGAAGCATTCAAAATGTTCAAATTAATTACCATATACCAAATAGTGACATTATGATAAAAGTATTCAAAATAATTATGTTTGAAACAATTTCCGAAGTATTTAAAATGTAAGAAAAAGCTAAAACGACCAAATTTCTTCACAATGTACTACTTTTTTGCATTAACTAAAGCTATTAGAGGTATCCAAAGTGTCTGGAATATTTGCAGTGTTTGCAATGTGAAAACAAAGCCATTTCAGAGAGATTGTTGTATTTTTGGGCATAATTACAAGTACCTGGCCTATGCTTATATTTAAATGAATTTTCTTGTTATGGCAGAGGGATTTCACAGACCTGAACCGCTGGTGTTTAATAACAATATTGCAGAGAACTGGAAAGTGTTTGAACAACAATATATTTTCCTACTGGCTGCATTTTCTGATAAAGACACACATACAAGAGCATTTATACTTCTTAATTTAGCTGGCTTGGAAGCCATTGAGAGGGAATGTTCATTTATGTATGCACCTGCTGTGTATGCGGGGGAGGGGAACAGCCATATTGTGATACAGGCTGAAATGTGGGAAGACGCTGAGTGCTTAAAACGTACATTTAGAGAAATGTGTAACCCTCAAACAAATACTACAATGGGAAGGCACATATTTTACACAAGAAATTAAAAGCTTGGTGAAATTGCAGCAGCATATATGAGAAATAAATGTAAAATGTACAGATTTGCTGATCTATGGGATGTGTTGATAAAAGACAGGCTTGTGTGTGATGTTAATGATGCAGTGAGAATGATTTTGCTTCAAAATAGTGAACTAACATTGAGCAAAGGTATAGAGATTTGTCAACTGCATGAGCTTACAGAAAGGCACACGAATTTGCTTACGAATGAGAAAAGCATGTATAGAGTATTTACCAGTGTGAATGTTAATAGTGTACAACAAAAAGCCAAGATGAAAAACAAATATCAACTGAGAGGCAGTGCCACACCCAACCTTAACTATAAATCGAATGTGGCCACAGCAGCCAACCTTATTGTTAACTGTCGGAATTGCGGAGGCAGTCATGAACTTAGACAAGAGTAGTGCTTAGCTTTTGGTCAGCAATGTTACAAATGTAAAAACAGGAATTGTTTCAAAAGGCTTTAAAAGTCTGGGGTGCTGCATTCTTTTATTAAAAGAGAGTATTCAAAGAAAAAAGTAGATCAGGTAGAGAGTTGTGAGCAAACTTTTTATGTTGATGGTGTCTCCGTGATCAATGAACCAGTTAAAACAGTAGACAATCAGTTCACAGCAAAGAGTGAAATATTTTGTACTGTGCACTTGTAGAGCTTAAAGTAGACACTGGATTTAAGTGCAATGTTTTATCAGCAGAAATGTTTGCTGAAGTACAAGCTGGTGAAAAACTTGATTCAGCAAAGTGTGCAAAACTAGTTGCTTATGGTGGCGAAGAGATTCAAACTGATGGTGCAGTAGTTCTTTCATGCCATTCTGCTGGAAATAGCTATGACTTGCAGTTTTATGTTGTCAAAAGACATGTGCAGTCACTGTTAGGCCTCAAAGACAGTTTGAAAATGGAACTGATTTTATTTAATAAAGAGGTGCACCCTCCAAGTATGAGTAACAATGATAGTTTTACACAGAATATTTTTTGTGAATATGCTGATATTTTCAAAGAAGAGCTTGGCAAACTCCCAGTCACATATTCCATGGAGTTAAACCATGAAGTAAGCCCTGTTGTCAGACCAACAAGGAAGATTCTGGTAGCAATGCAGAGTAAAGTAAAGGCAGAACTTGACAAAATGGTGAATTTAGGTGCCCTTACTCCAATAGAAGAACCGAATGAATGGGTAACCTCCATGGTCGTAGCTTATAAGAAAAGTTCAGATGATATTCAAATATGTATTAATCTGAGACACTTAAACAAAGTGCTTAAATGTCCTCATCATCCAATGCGTACAGTAGAAGAAGTAGCAGCTCTCATGCCAAATGCCACTATTTTTTTTCTGTCTGAGATGCAAATAGTTCCTTTTGACAAATTTTGCTGGATCACAAATCATCATTGTTAACCACCTTCAGTACACCATTAGGTAGATACAGATTTTTGAGAATGCCATTTGGGATACATTCTGCCAGTGAAGTATTTCAATGTGCAGTGGAGCAATGTTTTTCTGGTTATCCATGTGCCATCATAGTAGACAACATTATTGTAGGGGGCAATGGTGAAGATGAGCATGATAGAAATCTTAGAAAATTTCTAGACCATGCACATGAAGTCAGTCTTAAACTGAATCCTCAGAAATGCAAATTACAGCTGAAAGAAGTTACTTATGTGGGACATTTGTTTACCAGTTCTGGCTTAAAAACTGATCTGTCTAAGCAAGCAGCAATTCTTGAGATGGCAGTTCCAGAAAATGTCACGTCTTTACATTTTCTTTGTATGGTCAACTATTTAGGAAAGTTCATCCCAGATTTGAGTGAGCTTTCAGTACCCTTACATGAGTTGGCACACAAAATTCCAAACTAGTCTTGGTAGGAACAGCACCAAGGAACATTTGATATTCTGAAGAAGAAGATTGCCAGTCCACCCACATTGAGAAATTATGATGTTCACAAACCTGTAACTCTTTCCTGTGATGCTTCAAAGTATGGTCTTGGTGCAGCATGTCTTCAAGAAATCATACCGGTAGCCTTTGCATCCAGACCTTTAACTCAAACAGAGATGCAGTATGCACAGATTGAGAAAGAGCTTTTGGCAGTAGTGTTTGCATGTTCGAAGTTCAATAATTATATTTATGGCAGACCTATCCAAATAGAGACTGATCACCAACCACTAGTGACAATTTTGAAAAAGCCAATGCATACAGCCCCAGCACACCTGCAATGCATGATGTTAAAACTGCAAAAGTACAATTCTGATATGGTCTATACAAAAGTCAGATATTTGTACCTTTCAGACATTTTGTCCCAAGCACCCAGACTAACAAAACAGCAACATGAAAACAAGAGACTTTGAAGTCATGGAAGTCAGAAATTTTTTGTCATCACATCTTGATGAGCTTAGGAAAACTTAGACCAAAAAAATTGTTTTAGGGCCAATGGTATATTTAAGGACTCCTGGGAATTTTTGAGAAGCATTAATAGTAACATGTATTCAGATTCCTTAATATTTGTAACCCTTGATATTCAGGATTTATTTAATGTGATTCTACATTCTACAGAGTCAGAATGGTTCCAGGATGCCATTCACCAACATGGAAAACTTGATCACAATACTTTTCTGGTTTATACAGAGTTGATGGATTTGGTATTGAAACACAACTTTATATTTTTTGAGGGTGAGTTGTTTAAACAGATCCAGGAAGTGGCCATGGGGGCAAGTTGTGCCCCTACTTATGCCAACATTGTGCTCATGGTTTGGGAAGAGAAGTTTGTGTTCCAGTCTGAATATGCACAATATTGGGTATATTACAAACGTTACCTGGATGATATTTGCATTTTTTGGAAAGGTAGTATGGAAAAGTTAACAGAATTCATAGACTATTTAAACCATGCCACTAATTTTTTGAAATTTACTTCCCATATTACACATGACTATATGAACTTTCTGGACGTCACTATTAAAAAAGACGTCCTAGGGCAGCAGTTTACATCTAATGTATACAGAAAGGAAACCTTTTCTAACTCGTACCTATATTTCACCAGTTCCATTCCGTTTAAACAGAAGAGAAGTATTATCAAGGGACAATTTGTCCGTAGTTGTAGGATGACCTCTTTGGACTCGGACTTCGAAGACGAAAGTCAGAGAGTCAAAGAAATGTTTATATCTAGGAAGTATCCTAACTATTTAATTGATGAGGTTTTGGAGGAAGTAAAGAATGGGAGAAAGGATAGGTTTGCCCCTATTTTGGGAACAGGAGATACCAGTGTGATAGTACCAATAAATGTGCAGAGTACCAGACAACAACCAGGGGTGACGTTACCAGGGATGAAATCAAGAAACCTTGGGGGTAACTATGTGATGTTTTATAATCAGAATACCTCTAGGGTTAAAAACATTATTACTCAACACTGGAGCAGGTTTAGGTGTTATTCGGAGTTGGATGTTTTGTTTACCAATACCCTAGGATTTACATATAAAAAAGGCAGGAACCTCAAGGATTTGCTGGAGTATAATGGTTCTATTGTTTCATGTAAGAAATTGGAAACCTACAAATGTGGGGCATGTGCCCAATGCCCATATATACTTAGACAGGATTCTGTATACATCCTGTCAAGAGACCATCAGATTCAGAGTAGTAGTTTTTCCAACTGTAATAGTGAAGGCTTGATTTATTTGGCCCTATGTAAAACCTGTGGTGCATTTTACATTGGAAAAACTACTCGTAAACTCAAAAGGAGGATTTATGAGCATTTATATGCTATTAGAGTCGAAGATATTAAAATGCCTTGTTTAAACATACACTGACATGTCCCCAAGCAAAATGGGGCTTCTTTGTTGTAGAGAAGGTGCAATGTGATGTGAGGGGGGGGCCGTGGGAAAATAGGATAGAGGTGAGAGAAATATTTTGGCAGTTGTTACTGGAAGCCAATAGATTCCCAGGGCTGAATGAATACATATCCATTGCCCCTATTTTAAAAATGAGAGCTGCAAAACTATAAAATAAGTATATATAATGTTTTGCAAGTTTTTTTTGTTGGTTTTTGATTCAAGTTTATTTATCTGTCCAACACATTGTTATGGTTTTAGTATTTATATATTTATTTTAAAGTTCTTTTAAAAAATATGCATGGTTTTATCTACTTTCATCTGTATTTGTGGAAAGTTGGTAGGTTGTCATGAATATTTTAGTTACAGGATTTCATTGGTGCCAATTAAACAATTGTTTTAACTACTAATTAGATTGGGAGGGGTATATAAGCAGGCACAGTCTTCATTCTTTCATTTTACATCTGAGGAAGTCTGGTGGATGAAAACGCTTTGTATTTTGTGGCATTTATGTGATTAAACCTGCTGCTGATTACACCTACAGGCTCGTGTTTTATTATTACCTTCTGCCTCTTTGGGTGCCTGTTGTGGTTTTATTACAACTGCAATGATATTAGACTTCTGTCTACTGTGTGTAAAAAGGTGTTAATTGTTACATATATAATATTCATCTGTATTGTCATTAATTTCATGATTCTCTAAGTATCTGATTCATCTGTATTGTCATTAATTTCATGGTTCTCTAAGTATCTGAATGACCACGTTGCACAGACAAAACTGCGTAGCCTCATATGAAAGCTCTGAATTGGATTAACAAAATGCTGCTGACAGTATGAGTGTAACTTGAGTGTTTGCTGAGATACTCTTATTTACAAAATATTGCAAACTTAATAGTTGCAGATCATTGAGTTTATTGTACCTAGTCAGCCATTATAACTAGATAGCACGTGCATATAAGTTGCTGAGCATGTGCAAGATCAGTGCCATTTTGTACAGTCAGAGTGAATGCAGGCATGAATGGAGATGCACATGCGAGTGTGTTTGAAGTAATACGTATCAGTTAGCTTATGTAATTTGAAGTACATGTTCCAGTTACAATTCCTGATGTGTTTATGGACAATAAACACCTTAAACCTATTACAATGCTTTAGAGTCTCTTTGAATACATGAGACAAGCGACATTGTGTCAGACTCGGATCTGAACTGTGAAGCAGCTTACAAACCATGAGGCATGAATTTAGAAGTGAAGAAATATAGAGAAGAGAACTCACAAACAGGTTAGTGGTTACTCAAAAGTACTTAAACTCATTTAAATGATTTATCAGTCACCGAATAAGTGGAGAAGCATTCAAAATGTTCAAATTAATTACCATATACCAAATAGTGACATTATGATAAAAGTATTCAAAATAATTATGTTTGAAACAATTTCTGAAGTATTTAAAATGTAAGAAAAAGCTAAAACGACCAAATTTCTTCACAATGTACTACTTTTTTGCATTAACTAAAGCTATTAGAGGTATCCAAAGTGTCTGGAATATTTGCAGTGTTTGCAATGTGAAAACAAAGCCATTTCAGAGAGATTGTTTTATTTTTGGGCATAATTACAAGTACCTGGCCTATGCTTATATTTAAATGAATTTTCTTGTTATGGCAGAGGGATTTCACAGATCTGAACCGCTGGTGTTTAATAACAATATTGCAGAGAACTGGAAAGTGTTTGAACAACAATATATTTTCCTACTGGCTGCATTTTTTGATAAAGACACACATACAAGAGCATTTATACTTCTTAATTTAGCTGGCTTGGAAGCCATTGAGAGGGAATGTTCATTTATGTATGCACCTGCTGTGTATGCGGGGGAGGGGAACAGCCATATTGTGATACAGGCTGAAATGTGGGAAGACGCTGAGTGCTTAAAACGTACATTTAGAGAAATGTGTAACCCTCAAACAAATACTACAATGGGAAGGCACATATTTTACACAAGAAATTAAAAGCTTGGTGAAATTGCAGCAGCATATATGAGAAATAAATCTAAAATGTGCAGATTTGCTGATGTATGGGATGTGTTGATAAAAGACAGGCTTGTGTGTGGTGTTAATGATGCAGTGAGAATGATTTTGCTTCAAGATAGTGAACTAACATTGAGCAAAGGTATAGAGATTTGTCAACTGCATGAGCTTACAGAAAGGCACACGAATTTGCTTACGAATGAGAAAAGCATGTATAGAGTATTTACCAGTGTGAATGTTAATAGTGTACAACAAAAAGCTAAGATGAAAAACAAATATCAACTGAGAGGCAGTGCCACACCCAACCTTAACTATAAATCGAATGTGGCCACAGCAGCCAACCTTATTGTTAACTGTTGGAATTGTGGAGGCAGTCATGAACTTAAACAAGAGTAGTGCTTAGCTTTTGGTCAGCAATGTCACAAATGTAAAAACAGGAATCGTTTCAAAAGGCTTTACAAGTCTGGGGCGTTGCATTCTTTTATTAAAAGAGAGTATCCAAAGAGGAAAGTAGATCAGGTAGAGTTGTGAGCAAACTTTTTATGTTGATGGTGTCTCTGTGATCAATGAACCAGTTAAAACAGTAGACAATCAGTTCACAGCAAAGAGTGAAATATTTTGTACTGTGCATTTGTAGAGCTTAAAGTAGACACTGGCTTTATGTGCAATGTTTTATCAGCAGAAATGTTTGCTGAAGTACAAGCTGGTGAAAAACTTGATTCAGCAAAGTGTGCAAAACTAGTTGCTTATGGTGGCGAAGAGATTCAAGCTGATGGTGCAGTAATTCTTTCATGCCATTCTGCTGGAAATAGCTATGACTTGCAGTTTTATGTTGTCAAAAGACATGTGCAGTCACTGTTAGGCCTCAAAGACAGTTTGAAAATGGAACTGATTTTATTTAATAAAGAGGTGCACCCTCCAAGTATGAGTAACAATGATAGTTTTACACAGAATATGTTTTGTGAATATGCTGATATTTTCAAAGAAGAGCTTGGCAAACTCCCAGTCACATATTCCATGGAGTTAAACCATGAAGTAAGCCCTGTTGTCAGACCAAAAGGAAGATTCTGGTAGCAATGCAGAGTAAAGTAAAGGCAGAACTTGACAAAATGGTGAACTTAGGTGCCCTTACTCCAATAGAAGAACCGAATGAATGGGTAACCTCCATGGTCGTAGCTTTTAAGAAAAGTTCAGATGATATTCAAATATGTATTAATCTGATACACTTAAACAAAGTGCTTAAATGTCCTCATCATCAAATGCGTACAGTAGAAGAAGTAGCAGCTCTCATGCCAAATGCCACTATTTTTTTTAGTCTGAGATGCAAATAGTTCCTTTTGACAAATTTTGCTGGATCACAAATCATCATTGTTAACCACCTTCAGTACACCATTTGGTAGATACAGATTTTTGAGAATGCCATTTGGGATACATTCTGCCAGTGAAGTATTTCAATGTACAGTGGAGCAATTTTTTTCTGGTTATCCGTGTGCTATCATAGTAGACAATATTATTGTAGGGGGCAATGGTGAAGATGAGCATGATAGAAATCTCAGGAAATTTCTAGACCATGCACATGAAGTCAGTCTTAAACTGAATCCTCAGAAATGCAAATTACAGCTGAAAGAAGTTACTTATGTGGGACATTTGTTTACCAGTTCTGGCTTAAAAACAGATCTGTCTAAGCAAGTAGCAATTCTTGAGATGGCAGTTCCAGAAAATGTCACATCTTTACATTTTCTTTGTATGGTCAACTATTTAGGAAAGTTCATCCCAGATTTGAGTGAGCTTTCAGTACCCTTGCATGAGCTGGCACACAAAATTCTAAACTGGTCTTGGTAGGAACAGCACCAAGGAACATTTGATATTCTGAAGAAGAAGATTGCCAGTCCACCCACATTGAGATATTATGATGTTCACAGACCTGTAACTCTTTCCTGTGATGCTTCAAAGTATGGTCTTGGTGCAGCATGTCTTCAAGAAATCATACTGGTAGCCTATGCATCCAGAACTTTAACTCAAACAGAGATGCAGTATGCACAAATTGAGAAAGAGCTTTTGGCAGTAGTGTTTGCATGTTCAAAGTTCAATAATTATATTTATGGCAAACTTATCCAAACAGAGACTGATCACCAACCACTAGTGACAATTTTGAAAAAGCCAATGCAAATGCATACAGCCCCAGCACACCTGCAATGCATGATGTTAAAACTGCAAAAGTACAATTCTGATATGGTCTATACAAAAGGCAGATATTTGCACCTTTCAGACATTTTGTCCCAAGCACCCAGACTAACAAAACAGCAACATGAAAACAAGAGACTTTGAAGTCATGGAAGTCAGAATTTTTTTGTTATCGCATGTTGATGAGCTTAGAAATCACACACCTTCAGACCCAATTCTCCAGAAGCTGAACCATGTTATCAGTCAAGGATGGCCAGCACGACAAACCAGTTGACCACTTGACATACCACAGTATTTTCCTTACCAAGACAAACTTATGATGGAAGATGGAATCAACATGAATGGCCCTAAAGTTTTAATTCCTGAAGCATAACAACTTGAATATATCAAAATTTTACATCGTAGTCACCCAGGAACTGATTCGATCAAAAGAAAGCCAAGAGGCATAGTATTTTGGCCTTCTATGTCAAAAGATATAGAGAAGGAAACTCTAGCATGTTAAATTTGCAATAGTACTAAATCGCAGCAAAAAGGAAAATCACTTCAGCTAAATGAGCATGTGCAAGATCAGTGCCATTTTGTCCAGTCACTCAGAGGGAATGCAGGCATAAATGGAGATGCACATGCGAGTGTGTTTGAAGTAATAAGTGAATCAGTTAGCTTATGTAATTTGAAGTGCATGTTCCAGTTACAATTCCTGATGTGTTTATATGCAATAAATATCTTGAACCCATTATAAGGCTTTAGTGTCTCTTTGAATACACAAGACAAATGACAATAGTTACTGTGTTTACTGTGACTTGTAAAATCCAGTTTAAGACCTAAAACATATAGAATACTATCACTATAAAAATAGTAAGAAGACTTTGCTATTTTCATTTCATTAGTAACCCCTATGGTTCCATAGACATGAACATTTGTTTGAAATGCATGGACATAATTTGAGTCTATCAAAAAGCTTAGGCTCCACCCATTGGAAGTTACATTGTAAGCTTCAAGAGCTCCATTGGAGGGAATGAGTTAACTGTGACAGAAACCTCAGAAACAATTCACAGCACTATACAGAACTAATAGTAAATGATAATACATATTCAAAACATAGTCAGTCAACTAGCAGATAAATTTAACTTGAAGATCACCTCCATTCTCCATCTACATTCCCAGATCACATTGTCACTTCTGCATCCCTCTTGAATCTCCATAAGAACAAGTCCTCAAAATAATTTTCAAGCCCACAACACTGCTTCTAGGAGGCTGGATAGCATACCCTTATGCCTACTGAACAGCTTTAAACATGACCAGTCAATCCTTCTGCAGAGGCTATTCAATATCAGACTTCAAGCAGGTTTTTTGCCAGATGAATGGAGGACAATTATCCCCTGAACAAAGGTGGGACATCAGTTGATGTAGATAATTACAGACCTATATGTTTGACCAGCTTCATCTGTAAGGCTATGAATAAGATCATTATGCAATTAATAAATAATGACATGGTAACCTACAGATTCTTGACCCAAGCTAGTTCACTTTTGTAAAGAGTAGATATTCTGCCTGTCTTCTTAACCTAGTCAACCTCTTTGAGAAGGGTACTGAAGCAATAGATAAGAGAAAATCTGTACATATGACATATCTGGACTTTGCACACATGTTCAACACCATCTCATGTTCAGTTATTGCTGATAAATTGTCCCAGCTAAATGTTAAGCCATATGCTACTTGGCAGATGACAAATTAGCTCACAGATAGAAGCCAGGAAATTAGAGTTCTATCTCCTCCAAAAGACCTGCCAACAATGGTGTACACTAGTGTTCAGTCCTTGGGTCACTCCTCTTTGGCTTTTATTTCTCAGAGGTCAAAGATAATGAAACGGTTTGTGGCTGACCATATTTAAAATGTCTATAAACTTGGTGCCATCATAAACTCTCCAGAGGACACCAACATCCTAAAGACAGTCTTTCTCATACAAATAGCTGGTGTCATAACAATGGAGTAAAAGTAAATGTAAAAAATGTATAATTGTCAATATCTGAGAGGGCAGGAATCCGGATGTGTGAGGATTGAGAGATCGGTGTGCTCCATTCTCCCTAAACTGACAAATCATTGGGCAGATTTAGTAGGAGAATTTAATGGAAAGGTATGGGTGAATATCATTGGTTTGGGCCAAGTTTAGTCTGTTTATTGACTCAGGAATTTTCCATGTAGAAATGAATGCTCACTATGATGGCGACCACGTGTAAGATGTCTGATGATCTGAGTGATATAAAACCACTCTTGTGTTACTTACAAATCTGATAGAGACTACCACTGAAGATGTCCAAAAAGTAAAGAAAATTATTATGTCTCATGAAGGGAAGCTTATCTTACCAAAATGAAAGTGGTGATGGAGCAGCAGAATATGGAACTGTTAGACTTGCTGTCCAAGTCAAATGCCCATGCTTCACTAATTGGAATTACAACTTTAGTCACAACAGCTCATATTAAAATTAAATAACTTAGAGAATATAGCTGGTTGAAACAATCTCCATATCACTGGCCTTCTGGAAGGTGTTGAAGAAACTGATCCAAGAGCTGTCATGAAGAAAAAGCTAGATTGTTTGTTAAATGCAGCATCATCTTTCATCAAGAGGGCTAGTAGGACTGTACCAAAGGTCAGGAACAAAAATTACCCACTGCATTCCATTATTAAGTGCCTAAAGTATAATAACAGAGAGATCATATTAAATACAACTAGAGAACCGAGGGAACAAATGGATGATGGTGGGCATATTGTCAAAATTACCCCGAGCTACAGAGCTTCACTATATTTTAAACATAAACAGATGGTGCCACTACTAAAACATTATTGGGATTTGGGATACAGAGTAAGTTTATGTTTTCTGGTCACTTTGTCAGTGACTAGGGATCAGAATCAGTAAATTCTTCTTCTGCACAAGAAGCAGACCAATATTTGTCATCTTAAGGGTGAGTGCACAATCATATGCAGGAGCATTGCAGAGCAGTAAGATGGAACAGATTGGCCTCATCCTCACCATAGAATCTACAGCACCAAAAAAGAAAAGGAAGGGAAGACATGAGAATGCCAAATTCTGTGTCAGCTCAAAATCAGAGCAGGGTGACAAGCTTATTTTTAGACACGCAGGTTAATTGCTCCAACAGGTATGAGCCACTGATAAATAGTTTGCCAGACAATGAAGGAAGAGCCATGCAGGAAGGTTTGTTCTCAAATCCTGAGGTACTGGTTGAGGAGATAAGTTTTATGGAGTAATCCTGGAGTGACAGACAAGGCAATTTTGGTGACTTATCTGTATCATCGGAATGGGTCCATTGCAAAGAGGGGACTTGACGTTGGGACTGAGACTTGCCTATTTTGTTTGCATTATTTATCCCCCGAGGGCAAGGGTGTAGCCAGGCATAATCTTTGTACTCTAAGGAGTACATTTTTTTCTGAGCATCATTTAGAAACATTATGTTTTTTTTTTCAGGCCATATTATGTTTACAACAGTTTAAATTAATGCCTCCAGCAATAGGTATATAGATTGATTATACAGAAGCCTGATAATCAAAAAGCAGTAGATTTAATAGTTTTAGAATAATGAATAAAATAATGCATACATTTATTAAGTGCTTAAGGGAGACACCTTTTGAAAACTGTCCAATTTATAAATGCCAGGAGTGTTGGGGGGCATGAAAAACAATTTGTGATTACAAAGTGGAATTCTCTGTCTGCTCCCCTGCCTGAGAGGACTGCAGTCATTATAACCAAGGTACTAACATTTTTCTGATGACGTTTTGTAAAATGTAGATATGTAAAGTCCATAAACAGTCAGTTCTCCACCCCCACCCCCCAGTCCCAAAGGTGAGTTATTGTGTCATGTTTTTTGTTTTTCTTATTTCCCTGTTTAAGACACAATCAATGTGCAAAAAAAAAACGCCATGGTTGTGATATTTGTACTGAGAGGGTGAGGGAGAATGGGTAGAAGAATACGTATTGAAGTCCTCAATAATCACTGGTCCTTGCCAAAATGCAGAATATTGTGGTTTTGTGCTGTCTCTTGTTCTTGAATATAGGTTCTGCCATTTGGTATAAAAAGCAGTGTTAGAAGACAGTACTGGCTTTATACAGTTAGTATGGATTCTTGTAGTAATGTTAGTGTTAACAGGAAAGTGTGGATTGTGACCAATCGTTATGATTGCAGGATAGGTTTGTCACATGGAATGTTAAAGGGATATCATTACCAATCAAAACTAAAGCAATTTTAATCTCTTTAGGCAAAGAGAAGGCTCAGGTAGTTCTACTACAAGAGACAAAAATTGAAAGAAGTAGTGTTAACTGTGCATTGGCCCAATGGAGAGTGCATAAGTTATTATTGTATGCCAGCTTGAGAAAAAGAGGAGTGATTCCTATTCATGAGGATCTTGGCTGAAGAATGTTAAAATTTGGATGGATGGGTAGGGGCAGTGGGTGATTGCAGGAGATAATACCAAGAGAGTGATGTTAAGTTTAGACACCTTCTATGGACCATGTGAGGAAAATCATGAGAAATGTGATGGCTTCAGGAAGAAACCTAGGGCTATTTGGCATCCTCGTGTTCATTTGCTCATTGTGGAGGACTTTAATGTGGTAGTGATGGACTGTGTTTCTGTGGGACAGGTAGATTACCTAGAAATTCACAGACATTAGAGCATCTTGAGATGGAGTTTACCTTGGCTGACACATGGTGGGCATCTCCCACAGAATGTGATTATAACATTTTTTGCAGCAGCAATTGCCACCAGGCCGGATAACTGGTTGGTGGATGCTGTGAATCTGATAAAGGTGCAACATACACAGATCAAGCCTAATAGTGTGGTGGACCATGTCATGGTTCTGCTTAACTGTACTTCAAAAATAGTAGAGGTAGGTTATAAACATTGGAGGTTTGAGCCACTTATATTGCAAATGAAAGATGCTATGACAATTTTAGTGACTCATTTAGGAATTTTTGAACAGGTCATCACATGCAAAGTGTCAATATCTTTGTGTACTGGAAATTGTTCAAACCGAAATGTAAAAAGACATCAAAGGGCTTATTTAGAATGAAAAGGGAAAGTCACATGAAGGTTTGGAGGTATAACAGCAAGGAAATCAGTCACTGGAGTAAAACTACTAAAGTGCAAATTGTAAACATCAGGAGATTTTATGGCTGATGATAGAGATGAAGTAGAGAATAAAATTGACTCCATTTACATACTAACGAGAAATTTCATTGGGCCTGTGGTATTACAATCAATAAGCTAATTGCTTAGAAGCATAAGATTCAACAAGCAAAATTCAAAATCTGATCAATAATAGACAGTAAAAGGAAGGTACAGATGGACTGAGTTAAATAACAAGGTATTTAGGGACGAATATGTGCCTGTGGCTAGTGCAGAAGTGATACGGAGGCAAACTCTCAGATTATTTGTGAACAAGCTCCTCGCCTCCTGTTTGAAAAATCTAAATATGCAAATGTTGAATACCAGCATCACAGAACAAGAGTAGTGAAGTCTATCAATTGCCTTGTGAAAGGAAAAGCTCCAGGGATTTATGGTTTTGCTATAGATTTCTATGAAGTTTTTAACACTGATGTGAGTTGTCCGCTGTTATATTTATATAAGCAAGCCATAACTGATAAAGGCTTTCCAAATGCATTACTAGAGGCCACAGTGTTGAGGCTTCCCACATTTGGTAAGTATGTGACTAGGGTGGAGAGTTACAGGCTGATCTCCTTATTGAATATGGACCTGAAAATACTTGCTAAAAGTCTGACCTTGAGAAAAGATATCAGGCCAGTTAGATCCTGGTAATCATATAAGGCAGGTGTGTTTAGATTTTGGTTGAATATGCAAAAACTGTGTCAGGTGGCAGAAAATATTGCTGGAGCATAAACAATAGATTTCACCAAAGCTTCCAATATACTCCACTGGTCTTTTGTTTGGGAAATGTCGTAGTATTAAGACTTAGCCAGGGAATTCAAATAATGGGTTCATTTAATGTTTAAGAATCCCTCAGCTCAGGGTTTTACCAATGGGGTGTTATCAGAATCTGTAAACATTTATAGAGATATGCTGCATGGCTGCCCTCTCTTCCCACTGCAGCAACAGTCATGGATAACTTCTTGTACCATATGTATAACTCATTTGGTATGTTTGCAGATGACTGTATAATATGTTTAAAAAACATAGTATACAGCTGCCAAGAATTATGGAGGAATGGGAAAGCATGGATTTAGTTGCTGTTCTTCAAGAGAATAGAGCCATGTCAGCTTTCTTGGGACCTTGTCATATGCTTTCTCCAAGTCTAGAAATGCCCAGTTGGACTCATTCTTCATTTCTAGCTTCTTCTTAACTACCTGTCTCTCTACAAACAGGTGATTCATTTTTTTGGTGCTCCATATTACATCCTAAACTCACTCATGGCTAAACGTAGTATGGGACAAGACTGAATGCTTTGACCTGCCAAGAGTGGTCTGCACAATAACGGGCATGCATGAATTCCATTAAAAAAATTCCACATTTCTACTTACACTTATGCTGCATTATTTTTACAGAGGATTTAAAAACTTTGATATTACTGTTTGATTTCTTCACCACTGATGTAAAATGGTAGCAGTCAGGAGTCTTAAATTTGCAGCCATTGTATAATATCAGTTAAGAATAAGCTGATTAATTTATCTGCCTGCTAATGGAAATGAAGCAATCAATTTGTTGTAATCTTGGACATCTATTTGCAGTATTACAAAACTACATACATCTGTCTGTTTAGCTATGATAGTCAGTCGATATGCTGCAAATATAATTCATCCTGTAGTCTACAGTTTGATTCCCGATCTCCCCTAGAAAAAATATGTGATTCCAAGCCAGTCACACAACCACCTAAACCGACATTACTTGTGTTTCATGCCTGAAAGGAGGCCCTTGAATTTAATGGATTACCTGATAAAAAAAGGTGTGCTCCTTATTTTGCCTTGAACACATTTAATATCATAAATAGTCAGGTTTCACTAAAACCTCCAGATGCCTTAACATTATTTTAAACATTATTGTTATTGTCTCAACTCACTGTGACTTGAACAGACTGTTTCTTATGTGAATGTCCCTCCTTTATTTTCTGCATATGTCAATGAATTCCATGGATCTTTCTGTATCTTAGGAGATGACAGTCCTTATTCTTTAAAAGATCCATTGGGTCCTTATAAGTAATTGTTTTCCCATTAGTGAATACAATTCAATAAACATAACTAGGCTATGAACTATTTTCGCCTTTGAATATATTCTCATTGAATATATTCTCATTTTATTGGCACTGAAAATATACTTTCACCTTAAAAATCCAGAAAGGTCTGTCTATGAAACACAGCAAGATAAATAACATAAACTATAGTTAAAAGCAGCTATAATATATTTTCTGCAGCCTTATATTTTAGTATAGTGACATGCACACTATTATGTGGAATTCTAGCTCCGGTATCTATGCCAAATGACCAGCTAAGTGTTTCTGCTGACATGACATCTAAATGTTATTGATGATTTTTCAATTTTCTGAGAACTCTAAGTACAGCAAAATGTCATCCTGATACAAACCTAAAAGAATATGCTGACCTAAAAGATTGAAAGAACGAGAGTATAACGGTATCTTATGTTAGTAAATTATAAGATCATAGAACATGCATTACTTGATTCTTTAGAAAATTATTTATTCTTTATATACGAAGCATTTAGATAAATAATCATATATTTCTCATTAAGCATGACACAATTCAACACCTGTCACAGTGCTCAGAAATTCATTGTGAATGTGCTTAACACTTTCTGAAAATATAGAGCAGTGGCCCATTATAGCCATATTAGACATGTCTAAAATGTCTTTAATATGTCATCTATGTGAAATGTGCAATTGTTTTGTTTATTTATTTTTTAGTTTAGTTTTATGTCATTCATAATGTCACAACAATATATTGGACTGAAAATGATTCTACAAGAAGTACATCACATTTATTCTGAAGGGTGTGATGCTAATGTTTCTGTGGTTGTCAGCTTACAGTGCACATACTTTTTGTTAGCATATGCATGCGTAACTTGTGTGTGTGTGTGTGTGTGTGTGTGTGTGTGTGTGTGTGTGTGTGTGTGTGTGTGTGTGTGTGTGTGTAAGCTGATTAATATGATAAGTTGATCTCTTTCTATACACTTTCAGCTAGTGTACAAGTTAATATTGTACGATATGTAGAAATTATAACGTAAATTCTTTAATGATTACATGAATAATGAAATCTCTCTGAAAAAGATATTCATAGTTTGAGTTATAATTTACTCCAGTTGCTCAGGTAGGTGACAATATGCTAAATTAACCATGCATTGCATTTGTCATTTTAACTTTGATAGAAAAAAATATTTCAGATTGTAATGGCCTACAAACATAAGCTGAATTTTGAAAAAAACAAAGAATCATATCCCACTCTTATTTCCGTGCTCTTTCGACTTTCTGGATTTTCACAGAACCCCCACATTTTCCCTTATATTTTTGGTCTGTTCTTCAGAATTCTTTTTCTCACAAATCACTAAAGATTGAAGTCACCAAATAATGACATTCCTTTGAGTTTCAGACTTCATATCCTTCAGAAAATGCATGCCAACACAAATCCTGTTATTCTACAAACTTTCTAAGTTTATAAGAGTAATATTTAAAATATGTCCCCATTTTGGGGCATTTGTTCCACCATTATTTTAGGCTTTGTCCAGATTTCTTGTGCTAAGAGGTTGAGAGATATGTGGGATTCAAACATGCCTGCCAAGCTATACACTAAAATATAGTACAAAGGCTGCCCCTCCCAGTGTATTTAAACTAACAAAAACAGAATAATGCATGCATATGCACATGCTTAATGCACTCTGGATAAAATAAATGACACCCTGATCATCTGCTTAGTACACCATTCATTGTTATGGTATACTGAGTACATTCTTGGCAAACATTGTGCTACATATCTGGCAGCATGCAAGACATTCAACAAAGTGGCTGTGCTCTTTGCTGTCTCTTAGAACTTTGCTTCTCCAAAAGGTGATGTCAAAATATATTCACAGGGTGTATTACAAAGCAGGTTATTGACTAATATATTGCAACAACCAGATCCAATGTAAAGCCCCCCATGTCATAAAGCTCTCCCATATGCACATTTGTGAGGTTGTCCAGAATTTGTTCAGATAAGAATGTTTTACAACAAGAAATAAGGACAACAACTAACATATTTTTGCAAAGGGGATATGATTCAATGGATGTAGGCATGCCAGTGAAAAAAGTTTTATGTGATGAAAGTGAAATAACTAAGGAACTAAATGGTTATACAGGGGAACGTGTTTACAGTGTTCAAAATGGTAATAAAATTGACCCTGTATATTTTGTTTCTACATATAATATTAAAAGTGATGAAATAGTTCGGTTAATCAAACATTGTTGGAAGTATTTAGTACAAGATAAATGTTTGTCTACCGTCTTGCCGAATCAACCCTTTTTCTCGTTTACTAAGGGGAAAATTTTAAAAAATCTGTTGGTTCATGGAGATTTTAGTATATTAGCATTTAACCCTGCTAGACCATTAAACAATATGGGCACATTGAAATGTGGGAGGTGTAGAATTTGCACACATACAATGGAGAAGGTTGAATATATTAACAATACTAAATTTGATGTTAGAGGTACATATACGTGCGAAAGTAAAGGTGTCATATATGTACTGTGTTGCCCTTGCAAGTTATTTTATATAGGCGAAACGAAACGTACGTTTCATACTAGGTTTATGGAACACTTGAGAGAAGTTAGACATCAGAGAGAAGATAAAACAATTTCCTTACATTTTAAAACCCATCACAAAGGAAATGTTAATTTTTTGAAAGGTACTATTTCAGAACAGGTTGTATGTGGGAGAAAGAGGATATTGTTGTTTGTCTTTTGGCTTTTTCCCGGTAAGTGGTCACCACAGCGGAACTCTCATCCGCTAATGATTGGCAGTAGATTTTTACGAAACGCTGAGGTGCCAGCTCGACGCCCAGCCTTCAACGAAGGCACGCACGCATGTCTTTCGAATGCTACCCCACCATGGGGAGGACATGCAGACTCCAGACAGAAGGCACTCCTAAGCCACGCCGAGAATCGAACGGGAGAACCTCTTGCAGTGAGGTAAAAATGCTACCGCCATACCACCACAGAGAATGTGGATGTATTGAAACAAAAATTATTATATAAAGAATGTATTTATATTTTAAAGTATAATACAATGGCCCATAAGGGACTAAATAATGGCCGGGATTCACTAATCCTCCATGTAAGACTAAATAAGTCTTACTCGGAAACTGCAACCTAAGAGGATGACGTCAGCTCACCATGCATATTCATGAGAGCGTGTTGACTCAACTCTAAGGCTAACACGGAGCACGCAGGAGTGCAGGGGGCATGTCAGACTGCCGAGCAGTCCAAAAATCCACGCCCCTGCAAGTCCGTCAATCTACAAATGTGAACTGAAATGAGCGAGTCCACTCAAATGTGTACATACCCAACACTACACTTCCCCACATTCTAAATTCCTGTACAATTCTAAAATGTAAAACTTTCCTTTTTTTTTTTATAATTCCTGATATAGCTGGCCATTTTTGCGTGTGTTTGCATGGGTTTGCCCATTGCTTAGCTACAGGTAGCAGTTTAGACATCATAGAGGATAATAAGAAAGTTATATGCAAATTAAGCCAAATAACAATAGCGCAGTGGTAGAGCCTTCGCATAAAGAGGAGGCATTCCTGGTTCGAGTCCCACCACTCCTCTTTCTATTTTCTGTAGGAAACCGGTATAGAAAAATAATTCCTGACATTTATCTTTTAAATTTTAGTAAAAATCATTGAAATGGCCTATGTAGTATTGAACGATATTTTATATATATATATATATATATATATATATATATATATATATATATATATATATATATATATATCTAAAGGTGAATTGGTTATGCATACTGATGAATGCATAAGTAACATATCTTAAGCAATGTGAAGCACTGCTAAGCAAAGTTTACCAGTATTAAGCACATTTAAGTATAAATGCTCATAGCTTAGCACTGTTTAACTAGCACAATGGCTTTGGGTGGAGCTGCGCATCGTGCCAACTAGCGCAAACAAAACATGTTTGCACGTAGCTGCACACCACACTAACTAGTGCAACGTCGGGCAACGTAGAGCAATGTCGAGCAATGCAGAGCAACATTGGGCAAAGTTGAGCAAAGTTGGCTAAATACAGCCACACCCCCTAGCCGGTCTGGCCAGTAGTAAACTAAAAAGCAATGACAGGTCTCGAACTTGGGATACTGTGCATCATAATCACAGTACTGAACCACTAAGCCATGACAGTGCTTGTTAGTCATGCACTGTCAACACACATATACATATTAATGAAAGTTTACCCAGTGCTAAGCAGGTGTGCTTTCAGCTGAGAATTTTCAAAACCGGCCAATCACAAATAAGTGTGGGAAATGAGGCATATTTAAGCTCCATAGGCGGGAATACTTGCCATAACTGGTTGTAGCTCCCATCTGCAGGCAGCATGGCTGGTGTTGGAGAGGGCTCTCACTTCCGAGCCCAACAGTGGGGCATTGAAGAGTCAAAAGTGATGGTTTGGCTCCTTGTCCATAATCATGATGCCAGACTCCTGCAGGGCCAGTTCCAGGGCACTGAATACAAAGCGGAAGCCTGGAACCGTCTCGCACATGATCTCACCAGTGCCACAGGCATCTCTTGGACTGGTGAGCAGGTCAGACACCACTACTGAGACCTGAAGAGATGCAAGGAGGACCGACTGAACCAGTGTATAAAGGAGGCCCGTGGGATGGAAAATGCCCCACTACTGAGTAGGTAGACATGGAATGAATTATGTAAGAATTGCTATCGTAGTCTATATTATGGATAGGTATGTCTCAATATCACTTCATTTACTTCAGAGCTGCAGGTGTCTGTGCAGATAGGCTGCTAAGGCTGCACCACCAGGCAGGTTAGTAATTATTCTGCATGCATTGTTATATAAAATAAGTGAGAGAGCCTAAAAGAAAGTGTTGTCACCCAATAATAAAGGTATAACAAGTCTTGAATAACATCTCTGCATGTACTGTTATATAAAATAAGTGAGAGAGATTAAAAAGAGTGTTGTAACCCATTAATAAAGGTATAATACATCTTGAATGAGTCTTCTGCATGCACTGATATATCAGATAAATGAGACAGCCTCTAGAAAAGTGTGTATAATCTAATTAATAAAGGTATAATTCCTGGAGTGTGTCCGTGTCACTTTCTTCAGAATGTTGTTGTGCTCTTGCATTATAGAGATAGTACTGTTGTATTAAGTGCTCTCAACCCACACTTGGGTAGGCCCATAGAAAGTGGATGAAGGGAGTGCCAGTAGCTGTTAAGTATATATACAGTCCTCAACTGTTGGTTCATGACTGGCATGTATAGGTAAATCTGGCACATGAGTAGCTCTTTATTGTGTTCCCCAGAAATGTCAGTGTGCTGCTAGAAATGTAGGGGGCTGTTAAAATATAACTGATAATGTCACCTGAACACATCCAGATATGTAGATATATAAATATAAATAAAATATATAAATACGTAGCAGTAACATCTGCATCCTGGACAGTTTGTATGTTAGATACAGGTCAGGTATATAAGGAACTAGCAAAACCCATTTCACAATTTAACGGACATTGCCTAGTGTAATAAGACATGTAGAGGATATATACCTGCAGTCAATAGGAATGTAGTGTAAACTATAAGTACATATAAGTTGTTAATGGAGGTATCTTTTTAAACCTTACTGTATGTGAATAAACAATGCAATTCCACACCTCAATGGGTATGTCTAATCTCTAAACATTTGTTGGGACATATGTCCTATTGGTTTATAAATATCTGCATTTACTTTGATGCATATGCCCTGTTCAAATACCACAATCTTGGTGGCCTGTTGCCACCAATCAATCCTGCATGCTGTTGGAATGTCCACTGTTGTTCTATATATGCATGCGTTATGCTTGCTGTTCAACTATTGGAACTCTGTTGTGTTGAGTTAATGGGAATATTACTGCATGCTGTTACAACTAATTTGGAATGCTGTTGGCTGTTACCAACCCATATTGTCATTAAATGCTCCTAAACATAGATCGTATGGGAATACCGGTCCCAGCGGACCCACCTTTCCCACCTCAGCTTGCGATGGCACCTGGCACCAGTAGGTCTGGTGCCCAGCCTGGGACCTCCTCCTCCATTGGCCCTGTGCCACCTTCAGGTGGAAGCACTGCACGGGATGGGGCCCATCCGCCCCATGCAAGCATAGCCAGAGTAGGGCCACCTATCACCCTCCGAACGGTCTGGGCTGTGTTGCGTAGGGAGATCGAGCATTCAGTCGCTGATCCTCTACGCCAGCTTGAGGCACATGTGGTGCCACTCATGGGTGAGCCTGCCCCTCCTATTCAGCCCCCAGCACAGCCACCCTCTGGGCTGTGAAAGTGCAATGGTGACTGCCCATGGGTGGGGTTCTCAGTTCCACTGTTGTCATCTGTGGGCTCATGGGCTTGCGATTTCCAAACATCCTTCCCCGTCAATGTTGTTCACCCACCACATGTGTCATATTCCAACCCTGTATGCATCTTGTTTGTCTTATCTGTTTACCTCCCCAACCTACCTCCCCAAATATACCTACTTCCCCTACCCCACATTCCACTCTCACCTGAAAAAACAATAAAAAGGGCAATCTGCTCCCAAAAAAAAAATACTCTCCATACATAGCTGCCCATTTTGCACACATGTCAGATGGACACATTATGTAATTGGCAGTACAACATACGTTGTTGTCCTCACCCCTCTCTCAGGGGTGGAAGGTTTCAAATTTCCCTCCAAATTACTAGCATATGCACAGCTGTTGCTGTTAAAGAAATGGGCAGCTATGGACTTTCCCTAGACCCGCCCTGCACATCCTGAGCTGCTTTCCCTACTGTCTTTCCCTCTTTGTGCCTCTTTTTCACCACTTTCCTATCTCCCCATTTTCTTTTCTTTCAAAGAAATGAGCGCGGGGTTAGCGGGAGTAAGCACTTTTAAGCAGTAGTTAGTGTGTTTGCGTGAGTGTACTCTTGTGTGCGCTTAGCTAAGTATTGCTGAGCTTTGCGCAAACCAGCTGCTTAAAAGTGCCTTAGTCACCCTGCATGTGAGGGCCGTTGTTCTGCTCAGCAGCAAAATAAAACACCACTGTCAGTCTCGAGCCCCAGACCTTGGACACACTAGACTGTATGAAGTACCACTAAGTCACAGTAGATATACAGCAGGTTGTTGCTGAAATATATATATCATGCATCAGAATGAGTGAACATAAAGGAAATATAGGAATGCCATAACACAAAACCTGTTCTGTGGAACTTTACCAGCAGTAGTTGTGGAATTGCATTACATGGCTGTCATAACAGAACCAGACATTCTAACAGTAAATGTTACAGCAGCACTTTACAACCCCTGCACAGTATCATAGCAGGACAATCCCCACCCAATCGTACAAAACACCTGTGTGTTCAGGGTCCAGCAAGGATGTAACGAACGAATGAAAACGAACCTGTATTAGGTCCTGACGGCTCACCCACCCAGTCGCATCCAGCGGCACACAGGTAACCCCCCTCCCGCAAGACCCATAAACCCGCCACGCAACAAACAACTTCAGCGTACTCCACAAGCAGAACCCTCTATTAAAGAAAGCAAACTCTATTAAAGTTAAATCAACAGGGTAACCCCCCTCCCGCAAGACCCATAAACCCGCTCTACGGCAACAAACAACTTCAACGTACTCCACAAGCAGAACCCTCTATTAAAGAAAGCAAACTCTATTAAAGTTAAATCAACAGGGTAACCCCCCCCAAGAAGACCCATAAACCCCTCCACGGCAACAAACAACTTCAACGTACTCCACAAGCAGAACCCTCTATTAAAGAAAGCAAACTCTATTAAAGTTAAATCAACAGGGTAAACGCAAATTTTTTCTACCTGTTAAATTTAAAAAGGTCAAGCTGCAAAAGTGCCTAAAAATCAAGCGTACTAGTCGCAAAAGTGTATAAAATTCAAGAGCACTAGTCTAAAGGTGCCTACTTATCTGGATCCTTACCTTAACATAAAAAGAGCAGTATTTGAACTCCTCTGTACGGAGTTTCACTCATTTTTTGCTGTGTCCTCTATGACCCTGGGATTCTCCTAGTGGTGCCCCTATGCCCCCTTATCCCACCCCCCAGTACCCCTACTCTTATAGGAACAAAAGTCCTCCCACTCTCCCTCTTAGCAAATACAAAGCTCCCTGTCAGTCCTGACGAGTCCTCCCACCTCTCCGCCCATACCCATTAATAAAATCTAGTGTCAGTCCTATCCCTCTCCCACTACCCTTTCTCTATCCCCAACATGGCCAAATATGCTCTCAATATAACTCCCCTAATAACCTTACTTCTCACCACTACTTATTTCCTATCAGCATTTGAATACCAAACTCTTAGGTATCCCTTTCCTAAGCGTTACACCAACTCCCAATGTAATGACCAAGCCTTCTATACTACCTTCACTATACCAGGACAAATTTGTATCCCCCAAATTAGCCAACACTACACTCCATTACCCCAAATCTCCACATAACAAAGCTAACCTCAAAATTCTATTTAAACTACAGAGATTACTAGTCTACCTAAAAAATCGTATGAACATCGGCGGCGATATTCACCCTAACCCTGGTCCCACCACCACGCCAGACTCTCACTCTAATAATTTTACCCGAAATTCTTCTGACTCTCTACTAATATTACATCTGAACCTAAGAAGCATTAATAACAAAGTTCATAACCTACACGCCATTATAGCTACTCATTCCCCTGAAATTATGTGTCTAACAGAAACATGGCTAAAGCCATCTACTAAGAATGAAGAGATCCTTCCACCTGGGTATAATATTTTTAGGGCTGATCGTACAAAAAAAAAAAGGAGGAGGTATAGCTGTTATGTATAAAAACACCCTGAATATCCTTAAGAACCCAATTCAACCTCCTACAATCTCTAACCTAGAAATTATAGCCCTACAGATCTGCTTAAACTCTAAAAAACGCATCAACCTTGTCGTAACTTATATCCCACCAGGGAACAACATAGAAAACCTGGAGCAAACCTTGAGCTGGCTATCCACCAGCTACCCACAAGAAACCATGGTACTTGGAGACGTCAATATAGATTGGTCTCTCTGTTCCACCCACTCAACTCCAAAACCTATCAATCTACATGGTTTTTCCCAAAACATCTTATCCCCAACTAGATTAGGCAACTCTCTTCAAAAAGAAAGCATCATTGACTGGATCCTTACTAATAAGGACTCAAATAACTATACCACAGGTACCCTTCCCAGTGACCTCAGTGATCACCTAATTACTTATATCATTAAACATAAATGCCCAACTTCCAACCCCCCCCTTTATAGACTAATCAGAAACAAAAAGAAATTTGTCCCACAACTATTTTTTGCTGACCTGAAATCTTGCAACTGGTCCTTACTAAAAACCCTTCCAATTAATGAGAGTGTCTCACACTTCAAAGACACATTTCTCAAGATACTTGATGCACATGCCCCACAGAGACAAATTAGATCCAAACCTCGTATAGCACCTTGGCTAACAAAGGAAACCAAAACCAAAATTAAACTACGTAACCAAGCCTGGGATAAGTGGAGGGCCACAAAATCCTCCCAAGATCACACTAAATTTCAACAACTAAGAAACACCACCAAAGCAGCTGTTACCCAGGACAAAAAACAATACTTCTATCACCTCCAGCACAAACACCAGAACAACCCAAAGAAATTCTGGGCAGGCTTTAACAACCTTCTGCACCCAGGAAAACCTCCACCCCAACCCCGAATCTTGTAGAAAAAGGACAGGAAAAAGTAGCCAATACCTTCAACTCCTTCTTCACTGAGACTGTCCTAAATCTAGCCAGTCAACTAACTTCCACTTCACAATCTGCTGTTCAACAGCGCTCTCACCCCTACCCGTTCAAGTTAAAGCCAGTATCTTCCTCGTATAGTATATTCTACTAAACAAACTTAGGCCAACCACCCTAGCGGCTGACCACCTCCCTGCAGAATTCTTACAAATTGCATCTGATGTAATAGACTACCCAATATCCATCCTTATCAATAGAACAATAGCTGAGACGTATATCCCTACTATCTGAAAGATCTCTTATATCATTCCACTTCACAAAGGAGGTTCCTCCATGGAAATCTCAAATTATAGACCAATAGCTATCTTATCCCCAATAGCGAAAATCATGGAGAGATGCATCCACAAGCAACTTCTTCACTACCTAACTGTTAATCATCTCCTGTCCAACTCCCAACATGGCTTTCGCCCCCACCATAGTACAACTACCGCCCTCCTTTCCTTTGTTGACTCCATCAATAACAACCGCAACAACAAACTTATATCCTCTGCCCTCTTTTGGACCTATCAAAGCTTTTGATATGGTCAATCATCAGCCTCCTTAACACCCTTGAAGCCTTGCATCTGGACACACCAGCACTAAGCTGGTTTAAGGCCTACCTCTCGGGTAGGCAACAAGCTGTCCTGTGGCAAAACTGTAAATCAGGACTACTCCCAATTTCCATAGGTGTACCTCAGGGCTCCATACTGGTCCACTTCTGTTTTCCATCTACATAAACAACCTTAAATCAGTCATCCCTAAATCCACCTGCATACAATATGCCGATTTACTCCACCCTAATCTGCTCTGGCGTCTCCATCTTGAATCTCCAAACTATTACTCAACATTGTTTTTCTCAAATTGAAAAATGGTTCAACGACTTGAAACTCCTACTTAATCCAACTAAAACTACTACTATTCTTTCCCAATGCTTCCTCTTCCCAGGACAAAGAACCTCCAAACGCTAACAAAATAACCTTCCATGTTAAATTTAACAATGGGACTTATATAACCCCTGTCACCAGTACCAAACTACTTGGAGTAACCATTGATCACAAGCTCAAATTTGACCTGCACATTACTCAAACTATAAAGTCTGTTAACAAAAAATTAGGATCTATGTACAGAATTAAAAACTTCTTAACTCCTTCTACCAAATTAACTATTGCCCGCACCCACCTTCTCTCTCCCCTCCTCTACGCATCCCCAGTCCTCTCTTTCCTCAATAAACGTGAACTTAACATGCTCTCTCGTGCTTACAACCATATTGCTAGATTTATAACAGGTTCCCCTTATCGAACCCACCATTGTCTTAACTTGAGGACCCTTGGCTGGCTTGAACTGCCTAATCTCCTCAAACTTAACCAACTCACCGAGGCCTACAAAATAGTCAACCACCCTGATAAAACTCCATCACTATCCAGCATTCTGGCCCCTTACTCTAATCTAAATAGTCTTAGATCATCCAACAGTTCTCTTATCCTTACCACTAAAGCTAAGAACTCAGGTGGGGATGCCCTCTACGCTAACTCCATTAGGAAACCATGGAACTCATTGCCAAACTACCTAAGACTCTCAACTTCACGCACCCAATTCAAAAACAACCTAAAAGAATATCTCATATCCCAATGGATATGTCCTTGTCATCCCCCTGACTAACCTCATAGCTCATACCCTACTAGCCTCACTTCCTCCTAGCACGTTCTCCTATTTAGACCTCTATAATCTCTCACTTCAAATCACAATTGAGGTTTTTTACCCTGATCTTGTCTATTTACACCCCAAGTGAAACTAATACCATGCTTAAACTACAGCATGTACTTTAATCAATATTTGTATCACTATTTGTGTGTCTATTCTCTAACATGTATAAATTTTTGTTTGTTTGTTTGATTGGAGCTTTTCTCCTCGGGCCTCTACTGAAAATGGATATGTATCCAGCTAGACTAGCCCGGTTAACAAATGTAAAATAAAATAAATAAATAAATAAATAAATGTAGGTAGGCATACTCAGTACTGGAATTGTCCAGTTTTCAGGAGCATCCAGTGCTAATGTCAACAATAAAAAAGTCCCAACTGTGCAGAAGTGAGTACATTAATATTCACAGTATAACAGTTCACAAACAGTTCATGTGCCAAATGAATACATCTCAATAACTGCGTATGTATGGCAGCTAAATGTATAAGTAGAAAAGAAACTACATACTCCCATGTATCTTGTGTTAGCATTTGTAGGGGTGAGTACAATTCTACACTGACAACTGTGTACTGGAAGTGGCAACATTCAGGTCTGAGTACAACATTCAAATCACTCACCACACCCCTAGCTACAGATATAAGAAGTATACCAACCTTCTGACTTACACAACGGTGTCCACAGCAAACAAGCATGGGCCCCACTTTGGAAAACTGAAAGGGCTACGCCTACCTGACCTAGCAATTTATAGCACTGGGTTGCTATGACAGTGAGTACTGCAATTACCACACAGCAGGCTGCATGCAAATACCAAATGGTGGCCACCATTGGTGCAGAGGCCATCACATGCACATGTGCAAATACCTATAAAAGCAGGCTGTACTTGCTGTCCACACATGCAATCATTTCATTGCAGCTACGGAGAGAGAGAGAGAGAGAGAGAGAGAGAGCGAGCGAGAGAGAGAGACACAGACAGACAGACACCGACATCTACAACAAGAGCAACAGAAAAAAAAAAGATAAATAATATATTAAAAAATATATTAAAAAAATATTAAAAAAAAAATAAATAAATAAACAAATACAAAACACATGGAACTGACAAATACAAACACATACAAAGGAAAGGTATGTAACAGATATGTATTTACTGGCATGTAGTAGATGTTTTTGAAGCGTACTCTACATACTTTGCATCATCCATATGTGGCAGCAGTACATATCTATGCACAGATGCCCTCCATAACTACTGCCATGGAGAAATCAGTGTGTAGCTGTGTGCAGTGGGATATGACTGTGACATATGTAGTTCAGAATTAAATGTCAAACATCTGATCCATGTTATCTGTGTTCTGTACAGTAGCATGTACAATGTCTGTTTGGGGGAGTAGCGCATACAGTTATATAAACATGGAAGTGATAGAGTAACAAATGCATGATAGTCATATTAACGTGTAGCTTAGCATTGGCAGCAGCTGTACCAGGCTAGTATGCTAATCTAGCATTCGCAGCTATATATATACCCTCTAATATTACTGTGTGCTCACATGTGACACATGTTCATGTTGCAGCAAGGCCCAACAGGTCAGCTGTGAGGTCCACGGACTTACTACAGTGTGGACTGTGTGTATGTATGGCACACACATACGGAGAGATCAGTCTGTGTCAGCTATATTAGCATCTGTACATGTGCATAGAGCAAGGGACGTACAGCAGCTGCTTGTGAAGGGTGGACATATATATGTTGGTGAAGGTTGTTATGTGCAAATTTCTATGTAGTTTGTAGTGTGTGGCAAACAAGACAGCATACAGTGCAGGTATATGACACGTGGTGGTTAAATGTTGTGGGTATGATTTGTCAGGTTTGCAGTATTGCAGCCAGTGAGGCCTGCTAAAGCTACATGGGCTGAGAACACCTTCAATGCATTCCGCACAACACTGTGCAATATTATTACATAACTGTATACCTCACAACCTTCACATAATTGATATTCCCACCATGAAAGGTGGACTGTATATGTGCCTATATGTATATCTATATGTACACTAATGGATGTTAATATGTATGTGTATATATATATATATATATATATATATATATATATATATATATAAAGAGAGAGCGAGAGAGTCAGGGTCATATTTACTGCGACAGATGCCTGGTGACAAAGCCATGGACTCAAGCTCAATGTTGAAACTGCATTGGCATCCCTTCTGACAAAACCTCCGTACCCATGAACTACCACATAGGTGGCAGTCTACTTAACACTGAAAGTGTGATTAGAGACCATGAGACACAGGTGGACAGTAGTCTCTCCTTTGATAATCACAGTGCCACACTAGTCATGTAATCTTTTTACATGGCACACCTCCTCACAAAAGGTGTGTCATCCAGGAAAATATAGGTCAGTGTTCCCCTCTACTCATCACACATAAAACCCATTATAGAGTACAATGCAACATGTGGTATGTACCTCAC
Organism: Protopterus annectens; assembly: GCF_019279795.1. NCBI lineage: Eukaryota > Metazoa > Chordata > Ceratodontiformes > Protopteridae > Protopterus > Protopterus annectens. The sequence continues at coordinate 679,516,074 of NC_056726.1, read as the reverse complement.
AAGACATCTACAGCAACTGGAAAAGCCACCGACATACCTCGCAAAGAGTAATACTGGCCTCAAACAGATGCCCTATGCAGACCATCTCACAAAACCACAGGTAGACTGTATTGCATACCACCTACCCAGAGGTGACGTCTGCCTAACATACAAAGCTATGCCAAACCCAGAGCTGTTAGACATGCTCCGCATAAACAGATCACAATCCCTACCAGCTACACGGTCTAGGGACCTAAACCTTGTCACCTCAATAGACAGAACATGCTGGAGAGATAGATTCCTATCTCAGAGACATCCCATACTCTGCAACAAACTACCTATCAATAGCAAACCAAGCTCCTCATTAGCAGACTTCATGTATAATCCTGATGATCGGATGGGAGATAGGAAATACACACTAGGAATTACCTCTGTGGCTCTGCTGGACAGGGGCACATGAAATTAGATTACATTTGTGTCAAAGTCCAGGGTAGCATATGGCTAGGCTTCTATAGGCCCTAGGGCCTATAGCCTATTACCTACCTATGAACCGATACACACCCACATGTACTTGTTGCAATAATTGCTATGTGAGGTTGACTGAGTGTGATGGTGAATGTGTTGGTGAATGTGTTGAGGTTCTGTCAATGTGTGATAGCTTAGTGGGAAACTGTTTGTGTCATGCTATTTTGTGTCCTAGCTCTGATCCCAGCAAAAGATGTGTATGCTATTGCTAGGCAGAAAAAGCAGTATGGCATACGGTCTGACGTAGTCCCTTGGTGTCATACATGTATGCTTATTGATTGGTATTGCTGGTGAATCCAAATCCCGTATGAACTGTAGTACTACCTGAAGCTGTATGTCTAAACAGCACAGTATGGTGTATGTCCACATTGCTTGGAAACACTGTTATGTGTGTTCCCTGTAGTCCTCACAGATTACATACCTCAGGCATAATGTTTTGTAAATGCTGACACACAGTACTGCATGGTACACAGGTAAAGCTCATCTGGGTTGCCATACCATGTGTCTTGTATGTATGTGTGATGTGTGTGTGTGGGTATGCCTGTAAAATGCCCTCGGTCATATGTGTGTTACAGGATATAAGTGCATATCTAGCAACATGTATAGTCTAGTACACCAGTACGCCACCTATACTAATGAATGTATATGTGCACATATGTTAGGCAGGGGTTTGCCACCAACAACTAGTGTAGTATACTGGTAATACTGTAACTGGACTTTACAATCATTGCAATGGATGACATATTTCATTATGCATTAGCTTGATATATACCTCCTTTGGCTACGTGGTTGGTGCATTGTGTCACATACAGTGTGCCATGTACTGTTGTATAGTCTTACATTCTGGTTTCTCCTTGTTGCTGTGTAGAACATGGTTTGATATATAGAGCATGCCAGGCACTGTCAGTCAGTTGTGGTATGAGCACTGATATGTGGTATTGAAAGTGTGTATCCTCTGACAGCCAATAGGTTGCTATATATGGCAGTTCAGTGATATCTGTACTTTAGAATGTTAAGTGTGCCACATGACTTGCTCACACATGTTTCATTGTCTTCCAGGGTCATGGCTCACCATCGCAATCTGACATACAGCCCAGTTGAGGATGAGCAGATCACAACCAGCTTGGTTCAGCACTATACCCTGCTGTTCTCAAGAACCAGACAGGACCAGCATGAGCGGACTGCACTGTGGCAAGATGTTGTCCATCGGGTAAATGACATAGGCATGCATAACCGGACATATGAGCAGGTACGCCATCACTGCTGAAAAATCCAAGTATACGTCCACTTTCAACAAAGTATTCTTTAATAAAGAACAAGAGTAAGTGCTTTCCCGATCTAAAACAACTGATCGCTTCTTCAGACTCATTATAACAAAAAAGACATAAATAATGGTATCAAATTTACAATAGAAAATAGAGATAGTAGATGTAAACCTTTCTTCTCAGATATTATAGAAGAAGATAGAGATATACAAGATATGACTACTATGAAAGTCAGATTTCCTATAACTTATTCTAGTGATATTAGAAGATTTTGTAATATTATTGAAAAAAACTGGAACATATTACTTTCAGTTCCAGAGTTACAAAATGTACTAGATGATAGACCTAGCTTTTGCTTTAAAAATAAAAAATCTTTAAAAAGGCAACTTTGCTATAAATCAACATCTAATAAACAACTAAAGCAATCACAAAGGCTAGGGACTTTTCCTTGTAGGAACTGTATGGCATGTAAGTACCTATATAATAAATCCACATATAAACACCCTACTCTAGCCTTTACCATTGAGGTTATTTTTTATGCTGATTGTAGAACACAGCATCCAGTTTACTTTGGCTTCTGTATTATATGTCATGCATTCTATATAGGTAAAACTAACAGATGCTTGAAAGAACGTATTCTTAAACACCTTAGAGATATAACAAATAAGAGAGATACAAATGCTTTAGCAAAACACATAGAGGAAGAGAATATAAGACATATTTTCAACTTCATGGTCATAGAAATAATAAGTAACAATAATAGGGGAGGGGATATTAAGAATAGTGTAGAAGAAGCAGAACATAAATGGATCATATTACTCCAAGCAGATAAGCCCCCTGGATTAAATAGTGTTGTCTTTCTGACACCTTTTTTAAAATCTAGACCATTAAAACATTAAACAGCTCAATAATGTTTAATGGTTTTTATGTATTAGCTCTATATATGATATGTGTATCTAAAAGAATTATAGAATACTTAAATTATTTTTAATAGGGCCCAAGATACTCAGTCATACATTTGTTGTATTTTAGAATTTTTTAATAATTTAGTGATTTAGTTTAAATACATTGGATGATGTCATAAAATAGTTCTATTTGATTGGATGTATTTGGTTTAAAAACTGTTGTTTTAATTAACTTTTAATGAGTCTGAAGAAGTGATCAGTTGTTTTAGATCATGAAAGCGCTTACTCTTGTACTTTATTAAAGAATACTTTGTTGAAAGTGGACGTATACTTGGATTTTTCAGCTGTGGTCAACCTGTTTTATTTATTTTCCATGTTCATTGTCTCCTTGAGGTGTAAACCGGGGTGTTAATCCAGTCTTCTGAACTTTTTCTACTACTATACGCCATCACTGCAGTGATTTACTTAGACATGTCCGGCAGCGTGCGTCTGATGTCCATAGACAACAACATGCCACAGGTGGCGGGGTAGCCATCCATCCACCCCCCCCAACCAGAGTGGAGGAGCTGCTCCTCAGCCTGGTGGCTCCTGGTCAACAACAACAGCAAACATGTATCATCATGGAGGCCGGAGCCACCCAATGAGTTGACACGGACCGTGCAGGTAACATGGCATATCTGTAGACTACTGTTACCTCTATTGGTAGATCATGCATATGTGAGATGTGTACTGTGTAGTTAGAAGATGTGGAGCCTGGTGTTGTGCAATACTGATAATTTGGAACATAATCTGTAGGCCTGTGACTGTCAACTGTTGTACTACTGTAAGATTGCAAACCCACAGTAGCAATGCCACAGTTGTTGCCACTGACAAACTGTCTCATATCCTTGTAGGTCCCTCTGGTGTAACAGCAAGTCAGCCGACCCATGCTGGTGAGTGTGTTCTACATTTAATATTGCATGATATATGTGCATGTCATAGGTGAGGTGTAGGACATGTACATGTAACACACCTATGCATAATGCATGATGTACATGTTTGCTGTGAGACTATGCACATCCCAGTAATGTGTGTAGCTGCCTCAAACAGATGCAATACACAGAGCAACCCACACAATTGTGGCAAAACTGTAGTGGACATTGGATAGGCAGAGTCGATACACATGCACACAACATACACAACATTGTCATACGCAGTACACGTTAATATACTACACCTGGCGTATTCAGACACCCGCTGTACGGTCACACTCCACTATCCCAAATGTCATCCACACAGCACACATAATATACCTGAGGGGTAGGTGCCTATCATGGGGCTGTGCGACACTCTGCAACACATAACACATTCATGTTAGGCAATGCTCCCTATTGGGCACCTTACAAACATATGTAACAACTGGTTGTGAAATGGTGAATGTAGCCATGGTACTGCAGTTCAGGTACAGCATGCTAGGTGCTGGTCTGGCACACATTAGTAGCCTTGAGTGACCACATGATGCTGCATTATGCTGGCTCTTGGTATTACACCCCATCCAGTTACAGTAACCACAGTACTACACATAGCATTCATTGCTATGCACCTCACTGTTGTGTGTGTGCAAACATATGCACCTATACACAATATGCATATGAATCACCATTTGTACAAAGTGACACATATATGTCTTGTAATGCTATGGAGTGTATACGTCACATGACACACATTGGGTATGTGTGATGTTTAATGTCACAGTTGTGTTGTAGCATGCCATGTCATGGCTGGCACTGGCATGTACACAATATGTCCTACACTCACCATAACCACTGTACAATGGCTATGTTGAGCAATGGTATTCCATCAGGTATACATGCACCACTCATCCTGTGTGTATACATAGCATGCATGTGCTAAACCTGTGTCCACAATTATCTGCTAAAGACACAGACACTCTAATCAGAAATGGATATCTATGTGACACACAGATACACATGCAACAATGGTATGTATACCTGTGAGTGATGGTGCACAGGACATTGCAGAGCTTTCAATACTTGCACAGCAATGTTGTGCCCATGTACACATTGCTTTCCAGGGTGAGGCCAATCACTGAACAACAACACACATGCATCAGAGCCATGTATACTGTTATCAGCAAGGTCTGTCTACACCCGCACTGCATGCTGTTGAGCAACACATGTCCTGCATTCTGACACGTGTGATATGACTGTTTCGCTTGTGATACTTTACCCCACCATCAACCGCTATTGAGTATTTTCTGGATTGCTGGTGGTGTGTGTGTGTGTGTGTGTGTGTGTGTGTGTGTGTGTGTGTGTGTGTGTGTGTGTGTGTGTGTGTGTGTGTGTGTGTGTGTGTCTGTTTAAGTGAGGAGTATATTTGTGTGCATGTGTGCTTGTGTGCATGTGTTCATGTGTGCATGTGTACATGTGTTCATGTGTGCATGTGTGCATGTGTGCATGTGTTCATGTATTCATGTGTGCATGTGTTCATGTGTGCATGTGTGCATGTGTGCATGTGTTCATGTGTGCATGTGTTCATGTGTTCATGTGTACATGTGTTCATGTGTGCATGTGTGCATTTGTGCATGTGTTCATGTGTGCATGTGTGCATGTGTTCCAACATCATGTACAGGTTGTAAAGTGTGTTTCCTGTCTTCCTCTCACAGGTGCTGAGGTTGGGCTGGTTCACTGCAGCAGGGAACCTGATGTCACTGAGCAAAATAGTGATGATGAGGATAGGTTTGTTGATGCACAGGCATGTTTGCCAGGGTCTGTCGTTGGGCCACCAATCAACAGAACACAGGTTTCCACCCCATCCTTGCACACAGTCATACTGCCAATACATAATCACCAATGCCCTTATCTGAGGGACAGTGTACAGTCAGCATTAGCCAGGACAGTGTGGTATCTATGGCACATGCATCCCGACACAGCAGCCATACCCAGATGTCTGGAAGGGTACCACATAGCAGATGTCCAGGGGTTCTCGTCGGAGCACTGCTGCTCATCATGCCCCTGGCAGATGTGCCACAGGTCTTACAACCTCATGCATGGTCCAGGCTGTCATGGAGGCACAGGCACATATGGAACGGTATACCAGACAGGGACTAAGGGCACAGAGGGCACATAACACCACTGTAATTGACAGTATCCATGACCTAGCAGGTGCCATCTGTAATTACACTGAGGTCACTGATAGACATTGGGGTGAGACATTAGATGTCCTCTGCAATGTCATGTCCATGTGTCAGGACAGTGCAGGATGGTTGAGACGTCGACGTGGATGTATGCCAGCAACATCAGCAGCTGGAAGTCGCCATGGACATCCCTCAAGCCACATCTGCTCCCGTAGTGCCAGTACCAGCCCCAGCAATGTTGGGGGTGGGCTGTCCATAGACCGTCCTAGAAGACCACGTGCACGTGGCTCTGGACATTCCCAGCAGGGACCTGGGTTCAGTGTACATCTGTCCACCTCTGAGGATAGTAGCCAGTCTGGCTTAGTACCTGATACTGTCAGTAGCACACCTGCCAGGCACAGGTACCATGTCCATGGCCAGAGACAGTGATCTGTAATGCCTGGAAGGTACAGTCTGTGGCTGTCCCACAAATCCCCGTATATGATAGCCACATGGTGGAACTGTGTGCATGCAGACACACACACACATAAAACAGACACCTAGGGCTAACACATACCCGCACACATTACATCAACATTGGCCCATAGCAGTACTCTTGGCCCTCACACACACACACACACACACACACACACACACACACACACACACACACACACACACACACACACACACACACACACACACACGCACACACACACGCGCACGCACACACACACATGCACACACACATACATGCCGATTGTATGGCTCAATGTAGGCCTCTGGCAAACCAACAACACACCCTGTGCATATGATGAAACCTGTGTCACCTCCTGTCATCTGTAACATTGATGCAGGAATAGGCTACCATGGTGCTGATGCACAGGGTGACTTTACAGCAGTATAGCAATGTTAGCATGTTGTCAGCAGTAGAGTGTAATGATATCCTTGAAGGTGTAGCTGAGCAGGCATGATGCATTAAAGCTATGATTGTCAATGTAGTATTGTTTACACCAGTGTTAGTTCCAATAGTGTACTGTCTGCCCATGTGTCACTTGGCAGATGTGTGTAGTATTGGCAGCATGTGTTAGAGAGTGGACAGTACATGTGGGATGTGTGTAGCATACAGTTGCAGGTGTACATTTGTGAACATGGTGGAGGTGCACTGTCTGCATGTACGTGCATAGTGGACACATGGGCAGGGTGACATGCCCTGTGTTACACAATAACACTCTATAGTTTCTATTGGTGGCCAGTATGCATTGTACTACACACATTTTGGAACTTGAGTACACATTGACACTGTGCTGTGGGTGATACTGTTATTATCTGTCATTGTTTTGCATTCTGGTAGTATACATAACCTCAACAGCCTGACCATAAACAATTGTTAGATGATGTCTTGACAACTGACACACAGATGTAGGGCACACAGTAACATTTGGATCCTTCAGGTGCTATATTATGCCAGTAACCAGTGGTATTCACCTGCACCCATTGCGGAGACCACTCCTGTTTGCCATATAGCTCTCTTAGGTACAAGCAATCACAGTAGGGATATGTCTGTCCAACTCTGGAAATGCATACTGTGGGCTATAATGCATTCTCTAGATGACACACACATTCTCCAAAAGGGTATCATACAGATAGATACCTGTTGTCAAACCCATGCTGTAAAGCTATAAGCCAACCAAAGCATAGTCATCCACCTTTATGAAACATAGTATCCCCACAGTACCACATAGGTAGTAGCCACCAACATGTTGAACAGGTACCGATGTGTACATGCAGCCAAGTGTTACATCATCTCTACTTTGGTAATCACATTTCCAAAGGTATTTAGAAATCCTTCGCTGGATCACATAAGCAATAAGGGGTCTGCATGCATATCCACAAAGATTGTTGTACACCTATAATGAATAGCCACCATTGACAGACTTTGCTGCGTTTGAGCAGGTCTGTAATATACCTCAGCCATAAACCCATCACTCACAAAATTCAATAGAAACCATTATGAGTGTGTGTGACACGGATGACCTAGGCCAGGGATCACTGCAGTGGCTGGCCTTGTCACAAGCATACAGATGTGACCGAAGGTCTGGAAAATGGCAGCACACTCTGGCAAAGATGACAGATGTGTTCATGGAGAAAGCAAGGTTCCCACCTATGAAATAATTGAGGTCACATGTATGTATATGTATTTGCCACACAGCTACCTGATGTGCAATGCACATACTGTTGTCATACTGATATGCCATACAGTAGTAAAAGCAAAACCCACAACACATTGACCAACAGTGTTACACACACACTCATCAAGTGCAGGCTTCAAACCCCTACCTGATTACTTCATGATACTAAAGAAGTACGCATTAACACGACACGCTATACACATTACTGGGAGCTATCTTTTCCACAGGTATATTTGCAGGATGGTGACATCATCAGACTTGACAAAGATTAGTATACCACTTTTAAGGTGCTTTACTACTCTCCAAAAAGGTTGCTCTTCTCCAAGGTGATCACACACGAACACTTTTCAAGTGCAGTATTCAAACCCCTACCTAACTACTTCATGATACTAAAGGAGTACGCATTTACACAATGCACTATGGACATTAATGGGAGTTCTTTTTTCTACAGGTATATTTGTAGGATGGTGACATCATCAGACTTGACAAAGAATAGTATACCACTTTTAAGGTGTTTTACTACTCTCCAAAAAGGACACTCCTCTCCAAGGAGATCGCACACACACTTGTCAAGTGCAGGATTTAAACCCCAAGCTAACTACTTCATGACACTAGAAAACTATAAATTAGCACAACACGCTATACACACTACTGGCAACTCTTGTTTCAACAGGTATATTTGTAGGATGGTGACATCATCAGACTTGACAAAGATTAGTATACCACTTTTAAGGTGTTTTACTACTCTCCAAAAAGGTTGCTCTTTTTCTAGGAGATCACACACACACTTGTCAAGGGCAGGATTCAAACCCCTACTTAAACATTTTGTAATATCAGAGAAATACGCATTAACATGATGTGCTATACACACTATGAGCTTTCATTTTCAAAGGTATATTTGTAGGATGGTGACATCATCAGACTTGAGAAAGATTTGTATACCACTTTTAAGGTGTTTTACTACTCTCCAAAAAGATTGCGCCTCTCCAAGGAGATCACACACCAACACACTTGTCAAGTGCAGGATTTAAACCCCTACCTAACTACGTCATGATGTCAGAGACGTATGCATTAACATGACACACTATACACAATACTAGAAATTTGCTTTTCCACAGGGTTATTTGTAGGATGGTGACATCATCAGACTTGAGAAAGATTTGCATACCACTTTTAAGGTGTTTTACTACTCTCCAAAAAGGTTGCTCCTCTCCAAGGAGATCACACACCACACACCACACACACACACACTTGCCAAGTACAGGATTCAAATCCCTATCTAATTACTTCATGATACTACAGGAGTATGCATTTACACGACGCGCTATACACATTACTGTGAGTTCTTCTTTCCACAGGTATATTTGTAGGATGGTGACATCATCAGACTAGACAAAGTGGGTTACATTAGGTGACATTAGGTGGGCTACATAGAAGGAATATCTAAACACTTTGGCCACGTGATCATCAAAGGAGAGTTTACTATCTACCTGTGTTCCCAGGGCCATAATGACTTTCTCTGTACATACCGGATTACCAGCTATGTGGTAATTTGTGTGTACTTTGTTTTTTCCAAAGGGGATGACTATGCATTCTTTGGCATTCTGCTTGAGGGCATTGTTTTGACAACAGGTATCTGTCCCTGTAAGACCCTTCTGGAGGATGTCTGTGTCAGCTGTAGAGTCGATTATGGACCACAGTTAGCAGACATCTGCAAACCTGTTCAGCCATACTCCTCCTGTGCTTGCCTGTACCTCTGAGCAGTATCTACTGAACAGGTGGGGTCCCAGGACCAAGACCTGTGTGATGCCATTTGTGACTGGTTTAGAGTCGGACATGGCACCCGCAACCCTGAACATATGTGTTTGATCTGTGAGCCACTTGGCCACCCATCCTGTGACATAGCTGTTAATGTTCAAGCTGGTAAGCTTGTCCATGATGACAGAGTGGGGAATGGTGTATAAAGTACTTAAAGAGGTCCAGGTGGGCTGTGTGGACTACCTTGACCTCCATCTATGTCCTTGGTAACTGTTTCAAATAAGTCAACTAGGTTTAGGAGGCAGGATCTGACTTTAACAAGGCCAAGTTGGGTAGAGTCCAGTGTCTGGAGGACCCCAGTGTCTCTGTTTATGGGTTCCATGATAATTTGCTCAATAGTTTTGTAGACCAGGCTGAATACCTATAGGGCAATGGTTTCCAGGTTCTGTTGTGGCACCCCCTTTGTGGAGCTGGATGCCTGTTGGTGTATGCCATTCTTTGGGTACATAGCCTGTGGTATGATTGAGTCTGGACAGTGAATGTAGGTGAGGGTGTAGTTCCTTTTGGGGCTGGTGTAAGACGCAGCCTGGGACACCATCCAGTCTCATTGATGCTGTGTTCTTAGCTTTAGAGAGGGCTGTCTTTACCTGCATATCCATGAAGTCTGGGGTTCTGCATTCTTCTGGGATGGACGCAGGCCCTTTTGGGGATGATGGGGGAGAGTTTGCACTGAACCTGTCCCCCATCCACTCATCAAGATTCTTCTTGAAGAGAGTCAGTGAGGTGCTCTGCCTAACATGAATTGGAATTCTATTCCAGAGCGAAGGGAGCCTCTGGGTTATGAATCTGTCCCTCCAGCATGTTCTATTTATTTCTGTGCTGAGGTTCAAGTCCCTTGAGCGCGTGGCTCTAAGGGATTTAGATTTACTGAGGTGGAGTATGTCCATTAATTCTGGGTTGGACATAGCTTTATATGTCAGGCATAGATCGCCACGAAGTAGGCGGTATGCAACTGAGTAGAGCTGGAGTTTTTTTAACCGAGCAGCATATGGCATCTGTTTGAGTCCCTTGATCCTCCTGGTGAGGTACTTTTGGGGTCTTCCTAACTGCTGCAGGTGTCGGGTAAGGTACATCCCAAAGGAGGCATTGTATTCTATGATGGGCCTGATGAGGGATGAATAAAGGGGCACGATTACCTCTCTTGATCTAGATGTGAATCCTTTCATGATGAGGTGGGCTATGTAGAAGGTCTTTCTAACCACTTTGGCAATGTGGTTGTCAAAGGAGAAATTGTTATCAACTTGGGTCCCCAGTTCCCTAATTACTTTCTCTGTACTTAATGGGTTACCACCTATGTGGTAATTTGTGGGCACATTGTTTTTGCCAAAGGGTATGACTATACACTTTTTGGCATTTAGCTTTAGACCATGGCTCTGGCACCAGTTATCCGTCTCTGAGACCTTTTGAAGGATGTTTGTGTCAGCTGGAGAGTCGATTATGGCGCCCAGTTTGCAGTCATCTGTGAACTTGGTGAGCCATAGTCCTCCCACATCGGCCTGTACCTCAGAAAAGTAAATACCGAACAAGAGAGGTCCCAGGACAGAACCTTGTGGGATGCCACTTGTGACCGGTTTCGAGTCTGACATGGCTCCAGCAACTCTGAGTCTGTGGCTTCTGTCTTTGAGCCAGTTTGCGACCCACCTTGTGACATAGGGGTTTATATTTAGGCTGGATAGCTTATCTATGATGCCCGAGTGGGGTATTGTGTCAAATGCCTTTGTGAGGTCGAGATAGGCTGTGTGGATTACCTTCCCTTCATCTATGGCCTTGGTGACTGTTTCAAAGAAGTCAACCAGGTTCAAAAGGCAGGATCTGCCCATAACGAAGCCAAATTGGGTAGGATCTAGTGTCTGTAGGTCCCCAATGTCTTTGTCTATGAGTTCCATGATGATCATCTCCATAGCCTTGCAGACTAGGCTAGTCAGGCTTATGGGGGTGATAGTTTCCAGGGTCCATAGAGGTGCCACCTTTGTGGAGTGGGACCACTGTTGCTGTACGCCATTCTTTGGGCACATATCCTGTAGTGAGGCTGAGATTGTACAGCAGTTTTACTTGAGGGATTAGTTCTTCTTGGAGTTCATGTAGGATGCAACCCGGGACGCCATCTGGTCCCATGAAAGCAGTGTTTTTTGATTTGGAGAGTGCGGCCTTCACCTGAGCATCAGAGATGTTTGGGAGGCTGCACTCTGCTGGGATAGATACTTGCTCTTTTGGGGGGAAGGGGGTGGAGAAGTTTGCACTGAACCTGTCTGCCAGGATATTGGCGATGTCTGTGGGTTCAGTGTATTTTTTGTCATTTAGAATCAACTCAGGACAAGTCTGGGAGTTGCATCCCAGGTTCCTAACATAACTGAAAAAAGCCTTATGATTGACTTTAGTGTCCTGTGCAATTTTTCTCTCGAAGCTGGCCTTGGAGGATTTTATGAGGGATCGTAATTTTTTGCTAGTACTGATCAGAGATGCCTTCCCTTTTAGGGATTTTGCTCTATCATGTAGTAGCTTCCTCCTTCTATTGTACAGTTTATTTATGGCTGGGGTCCACCAGACTGGACGCCTGCCTTTTTATGATTGGGTCTTGATTTTGTTTGGGATAGCATGATCCATGCATTCCTGGAGATGTCTGTAGAATGCGTTTATATAGGATTCTGCAGTTTGGGCTGTAGTTTCCACTGGCCCTGGGGCCTTGAGGGATTCCACTTCAGTTTTGAGAAGTGTGAAGTTCCCTTTTGAGAAGTTTTTCACTGTGGTTTTCTGGGCTGGGGGTGGGGTCGAGATGTGGATATCCAGTGAAATTAATTTATGGTCTGATCTTACCAATGAGGGATATACTTCTGGTATGGAGCATAAAGTCCCCATGTTGGTAATGATCAGGTCTACTATGTTTTCCCCTCTTGTGGGAGTGGTGACTAGTTGTTCCATAGAATTGAGTTTATAAATTCCAGGAACCTTTGGGCTAAGGTGCTGGGGCTTGAGTAATGCTCCCAGTCTGTTTGGGTAGTTGAAGTCACCTAATATAATGGTGTTCGGAGAGATGTTCATGTTCTTCCAATGTTTTCAGAAAAGCCGAGTGGGATTCCTGACTTTGAGAGGGTGGTCTGTAGGATGCTATAAACTGAAAAGCAGTCTTGCCCACTGTCAGTTGCACATGGATGGTCTCCGATACTTCGTGCAATGCCACTAACCTGGAGGTGTGGGTATCCTTGATAAATATGGAAACTCCCCCTCCTTTTGTGGTTCGGTCCGAGTTTTGGGGCCGAAAAGCATGATATGAGGTATAACCTGGTAGTGCTGGCGTGCTCTCTGGAGCCTTGAACCAGGTTTCTGTCACTGCACAGATATCGATGTTCTCCATACTGAGGAGAGCTTCGAGTGCATGCATCTTGAGGTTAAGACTTCTGGCGTTTAGCAGCATCACCCTTAGTTTCTTGTTCCTTGTGCTGTCTATGGAGGTGGGTTTGACTTTTGAGCCTTGCCTAAAAAAGGCACTATGGGGGTGGCAAGAGCCTTTGCCAATATCCGAAAGCCAAGGGGTGACAGGTGCAAGCTGTCCCTAGTGAAGCGTCATCCCAGGCTGACAGACACTGGATCCCCTTTGAATGACACCAAAATTTTAGCCAATTGTTAAAATCGATCATTTTGTCTTTATACTGCAGCATCATTCTAGGTGAGGGTAAGATGCTGCTCAAGGTCAGGGTCATACCAGCCTGGGCTACATGATCAGAGAGCTTCTCTATGTCTCTTTTCATGTAGTCGAGGGAGGTACGTCTCAGGTCATTCACGCCAGCATGTACAATGACTGAGTCATATTTGTATTTGCTTTGGAGTGACCTGAGTGCTTGCGTTATGTGGCAGATCCTAGCACCCGACAGGCAGCTCACTGTGACCTTCTCTTTATTCAGCCTGGTGATCGGGACGTCAGTGTGTCTGACAATAGAGTCACCTATTACAAGAGTATCAGTTGTGTTATTCAGCCTTAAGTGCTGTGACTGCTTGGCACACTGACTTTGTGTGCTATGTGTTGTACGTGTTATGTTTTGGGGTAGCATTTGCTTGGATGTCTGCTTTGGAGGTCTCTGTTGCTTAGGTAGATTTTTATTTAGAGTCTCCAAGTATGTTTTTGTGTTTTTATGTGTTTGGTTCGCTGTTGTGGTGGGACTATGTGATACTGGAATTGTGTTGTGTGAGGTTACCTTCTCCTCCTGACTGGTTACACCAGTTTTGAGATGAGAGAGATCAGCCTCCAGTTTGGCTATATGGTTGCATCTCTCACATATATTTGAACCTGTTTGGAGGAGGAGAGGGTTGTCCATGTACATGAGACAGTTGTAACATTGCCTCAAAATTCCCAGATTCACCTGCTGGACTGGAGAGGAAACCATTGACTGACCTTTGGACATGCTAGAGTAATATAGGGAACTGAATTAAAACGGACCAATAGGAGACAAGGTAATCGTAGAGAGTATAAGCATAAGTAGTGCTTATGGTTTAGTAGTGCTAACTTGTAAGATTACTTATTTGGACCAGTGAGGGGCCTTTGAATGAGAATATGGTGTTTAATTTGAGAGATAGAGCAGTTCCAAGGGAAAAAGTGAAGAGCAGACTTTGTGGAGCCAGGAATAGTTTAAACCCAATTAGGCAGCTGTTCGATGTTGCGCTTAAGAAAAACGCGCAAAACCACGCAAAAGAGGGTTTTAAGAGAGGGAGATCAAGGAGTTTGGAATTGACCCAAAATGGCCAATAAAACTACAGTTTCAAGGCAGTAACCACTCCCACAGGGGCAGGCAGGCTGCTCAATGTTTATCACTGCCACTGATGAACACAGAGACTTCCCTTTAGCCCAAGCAAACAATGGCCTCCAAGAAACTTACAAACAGTTCAGAACAGCAAATCTGTAACTGAACTTTTTTAAATCTCAGAAAAGTGGGAAAAAGCAAGATTTTTTTGTTTTTTTGTTTTTTTAAGGAAAGCAGAGGTTCACAAGTATCAACAAGTTAGAACAGTGCAGTCAATGACTCCACACTTGAGTGCTAGGCCATAGACAGATAAAATGCAAGTTTTAAGAAAAAAAACGATTTTAAAAATAAGTGCACACAGGAAATTCAGTAATCAGCTCTAGGTTGGTTGTGTTCTAAATACAGTTACCAATACAGAAATCAAGTTTAACAAGCCATAAAATGCTCAAAGGTAGGCGGCAATGCAGAAAAACTTAAATAATCTGAAGCAAAATACTTAAAATCTCAAAAGTGGCTCCTTTTTTCTCTCAGCGTTTTCTCCTATTGTTGGGTGCTTCACCAACAGCCAACAAGTCCGAAAAGACACCAAAGCCATGAGGCAACATTGGGCAAAGGACGTTGTACACGAGTAATTCTCCCACTCAATGTTTGGATAGTTGTAATCTCCTCATATAATGGTGTTTGATAGGACCTTTGTATTTTCCACTGTTCTCAGGACTACTGAGTGAGGTTCCTGAGACAATGTAGGTGATCTGTAGCAGGCTACATTCTGATAAGCAGCTTTGCCCAATTTTAGTTGCACTTGCATGGTCTCCAAGGCCTTATGCTGTGCCACTAACTTGTAGATGTGGGTATCCATAAGGTAAATGGATACACCCCTTCCTTTGGTATTTCATTCATGGTTTTGGATCTGAAGATCAGAGGGAATGTGAGTGTTTTACGTGGAACATGTCCAACAGCTCTGTGTTTGACATAGCTTTGTATGTTAGGCAGAGAACACCTCTGAGTAGGTGATATGCAAGGGAGTACGGCTGGAGCATTTTGAGATGGTCTGTGTATGGCATGTATTTCAGGCCGCTAATGCTCTTTGTGAGTTACTGCTGCAAGCTTTCCGGTTGTTGTAGTTGTCTTGTGAGGTACATAGCAAAAGGGGCATTGTACTCTATTATGGTTCTAGTGAGTGATGAGTAGAGGGGAAAAATGTCCTCTTCTATTCTGCATGAGACACCTTTTTTGATGAGGTGTGCCACATAGGAGGATTTCCTGACTACTGTGGGGATGTGATTATCACAGTTGTGTCCACTGTCCACCTGTGACCCAAGGTCTCTTGTCACACTTTCAGTGTTAAGTATACTACTGCCTATGTTGTAGTTCATGGCTACAGAGTTTTTAACAAAGGGGATGACAATGCACATTTTGGCATTGAGCTTGAGCCCATGGCTTTGAAAACAACCATCTGTCTCAGTGAGGCCCTTTTGTAGGATGTCCACATCTTTAGTGTTTACAATTATGGCTCCTAGTTTGTAGTCATCTGGAAACTTCAGTAGCCACAGACCTTCCATGCTAAAGTTTACTTCAGGGAAGTAGATACTAAACAGGACATGACCCAGGACTGGACCCTGTGGTACTGCACTTGTCACTGGTCCAAAGTCATACATGGAGTCTGCTACTTTCACAGTGTGTGTTCTGTCAGTAAGCCTGTTGGCAACCCATCTTGTGACATAGCAATTTATACTCATTTAGTGGGTTTATCTATATTTACAGAGTGTGGAGTGGTGTTGTAAGCCGTGGCAGGATCTACATAGGCTGTGCGAACCACCTTACCCTTGTCTACAGTTCTGGTGACTGCTTCAATGTCATCTATCAGGTTTAGGAGACATTATCTGCATTTTACAAACCCAACATGGTTGTGGTCCAGGGTTTGGAGATTACAACTGTATTTTTTTATAAGTTGTATGATGATACACTCCATGGCCTTGAAGGGCAGGCTTATCAGGCTAATGGGGCGCTAGTTACTGGGGTCCATGGTGTCTCCAGCCTTGTGTAGTGGGATAACCGTCGCTGTGCACCATTCAGCTGGCACAAAGCCTGAGGTGTGGCTATGACTGAACATGTTACATCGGTGTGGTGCCTGTTCGTTCTGTGGTTTGTGTAGAACACAGCCTGGGAGGTTATCTGGTCCCATGGCTGCTGTGATACTGGCTTTGGAGAGTGTTTTTTACCTGTGCAGCCATGATGACAGCAACTTTGCAGTCTTTCATTATAGTGATGTGCTTTTTCATGGCTGAGAGGGGGGTAAAGTTAACACTGATCCTACCTGCCAGGATGTTGGCAATATCAGTTGGGTCTGTATATTTAGTGCCATTGAGCTGTAACTCAGAACAGATCTGAGTGTTGCCATGACATGGACCTGTCTGTTGTGCAGAGATCTCCTGAGTAGACAGTATGCAACAGAGTACAGATTGGGTTAAATTCAGTCTTGTTGCATGGGGCAACTGTTTGAGGTCAGTAATCCTCTTGTTGAGGTACTTCAGTGGTCTTTCCAGCTGCTGACGGTGCCTAGTCGGATTCATCGCAAGTGTGTTGTGGTACTCTCTGATGGGTTTGATGACTGATGAGTAGAATGAACCTCCTTTGACCTACATGCACATACCTTGGCAGGTTGTGTAAACACATAGCATTATTTTCTGAGCACTTTGTGAATGTGTTTCTGGAAGTAGAGATGACTAACCCCATTTGTCCATAGATCCCTTATTATCACCTCCATATTTAGCCTGTGTAAGCATGCCCAGTATGACCTTTCAGTATGTTTTTGCCTGACATTTGCTTTGTTTATTTAAGTGTGTGAGCATGCCCAGTATGACCTTTCAGTGTGATGCTGAATGAAATCCACTACATTTGTTGAAGTGTGTGAGCACAGCCGCTATAGACATTTATACTATATGTGTGTGGAAAATCAACTTGTATTTTTACAGCAGGGCTCACCTTTGTATCATAAATCAACAGGGATCATGCTGTGCCTGCAGGGCTTCCATGACACACTTTGCATAGACTTATCAACATTTCTACATATAGGGGGGACAGCTATTCTTTGTACATTTCTACCCGGGGGCACACCTGATTGTTACTGTGGGTGTACATAGGATGAGAGGCTCACCTGACACTTATACACATTTGCTAGGCCTGCACTGCTATGTAAGGTACTCCATTTCAGTCTGTACTGTTGCCTATCGTACCGGCTTGAGGCATACTACTGTACTACAGATCTTAGCGTCCACTGTCACGTATATTAGATTGCAACTTCATAGCCTACCCAACCCACATCACACCACCTGGCCTGCTGTTCTCTGTCTGCATAGGCCTGTGGGGGAGGTTACCCATATTCCTCTTTAGGGGAATGCTACAGCATTTCTTTGTGTTTGCATTAGTGTACAATTGTCCTGCTGTGGCTGTGCCAGTGTAATGCTGTCATGGCTTAGTGGTTCAGTACTGTGACTATACTACACAGTATCCTGGGTTCGAGCCCTGTCACTGCTTTTTATTTTTATGCTGAGCAGACCAGACTGCTTAAAGAACAGTAAAGCAGATATGAGCATGTCTACCTGACTTTGCTCAACTTTGCCCGACCTTGCCCAACATTGCTCAACGTTGCCAGACGTTGAGCTAGTTAGCGCAGACAATTTTGTTTACATATACTAAATAGTGGTAAAAGCTGCTTAGCACTGCTTTATATTGCTTAAAACATGGCAATCATGCCTCATGTGGTGCTGCAGGGCTGCCTATGTCAGATGCACATAGTACACTCCCTATACATGTGTGGAAACAGGTAGTGTCAAGTTAGGCATCCCTTTTATTTTATGTGCGAGTCAGAGAGAGGTATCATTTCTAGGGTTCCTACTGAGCCAGTGTATGTGCTATGCGTTGCCTCTTTGCCAAGGCCAAGGCATACTGGGCATGCCTCCTTCTGCCTACTGGGACAGGCTCAGGTTGTTCTTCCTCCAAGTCATGCTGTGCCTGTGCAGGCTTTGGCAATAGTGGGGGGCTGTTTGGCCCTGCCCCATGCTGGTCCTGCTGCAGCTGTTTTCACAGGATCATATTATGTAGCATAGCACATACCATGACAATTTGGGTACATGTAGTTGGTGAGTACTGCAACACTCCACCAGATGTGTCCAGGCACTGGAACCGTGACTTGAGTATTCCAAACACACACTCGATTACATTTCGTGTTTGCACGTGCGCCTCATTATGGAGTTCTTGTTTATGTGTATGTGCATTTCTGATGAGTGTCATCAGCCACGGCTCCAGTGCGTCTCCAGCATCCCCCACTAGGTGACCGTCAGGGATGTCCCCATTGGCAAATGTCTGGTACAGCTGTGTCAGATGCCAGATATGGGAATCGTGGTAGCTTCCAGCCAGCACGCACATTCAGTATTATGCCCTGGGCATCGCACATGACCTGGCAGTTGATGGAGTGGAAGCTCTTGCGGTTGATGTAGGCCCTACCCCACTCACCAGCTGGTGCTTTGATGTGTATGTGCGTGCAGTCAATTGCACCCACTACCTCAGGGTATTCCGCTATTTGCTGGAAGAGACGCATATTGCTGGCCAATACCTCATGGGAATTGGGGAAATATACATGATCACCGACATGTGCTGACATGGCATTCAGGAACTGGTGCAGTACCCTGGATGCTGATGCCTGTGAAATCCCCATCACATCACCAGTTGGTCTATGGAAGGTACCTGTTGCTAGTATTCTTAGGCCAACAAATACCTTGGTTTCCACTGGGATGGGTTCCCCTCTGTTGGTTCTGTGTGTGAGGCATGGCCTGCACAGCTCAACAATTTGCTGCAGGAAGTCTCTGTCCACTCTATAGCTCTCCACTATCTCCAGCTCATGTAGCCCCTGGTAGGTTACCCTGGGTCTGTACACTCTTCTCCATCTCCTCGCTGTGGGTTGCTCAGCAGCATTCACAATGGCACCACCCTCAGCATCTTGCACATGTTGCCTTATAATAGCAATGGCAGCCCCTAACTTTTTTGTCTCAGTTAAGCTTTTTAAGTTTTCACTTCTCTTTGTAGACTGCAGTGTTGCAGTGTTTCTGAGAAAAACATGGGGGAATGTTGTTTGCAGAGTTTTAAGTGCTGGGCTGGGCTAGTGTACTGCCTGTGTAATTGGCTGATTCTTATTGATTTCACCTGGCAGCTCTGCTAGTTCTCCTTGGTTAACTTCCTACTACTTCTTTTCCTTCCTTTTCCCTTTCTGTTTCCACAGGGGGCAGCACCACGCAAACACGTGCACATGAGCGCACACGCATGCACACAGGCTTACACAGGCTTATACAGGCTTAGGCGGGTGCACATGCATGCACACAGGTTTAGACAGCCTTACACAGGCTTACACGGGTGCATACATGCACACTCAGGCTTAGACAGCTTTACACGTGCGCACACAGTGTAAGCATCTTTACAAGAAACTTTAGTGATATCCACGGCGTACACCTTCGGTTTCTGGGTTTCAGTTAAGACAACTGTAGACACGCCTCTTCCAGTCCTGAGTAACTCACAGCAAACACATGCCACTCTGCTCCAATAAGCTTACAGTCTTTGATTCATACCCCTCATGATGTCACCTATCTTCTACTCTACTATTCACCTAATCCTACACTTACACTCTAGGGACATGGTTCACATGGCAGGGCAAAATTGGGATTCACTATCCTTATCCTCATTTGCATAGGATTGCCTACTAATGCTTGGTTATATCTCTCAAGCTGAGCTTCCCTCCTTAGCAACCACTACTCAGTAGCCATGTTGTCTTCAGCCTGCCACTCACCTGCATGGCAGAAAAATATTTTTAATAAAATGCCTATTTTTGGCTTTTTTGTTTTTATTTTCTGTTTTTTATAGCGCCGCACGTTTGCACGGCGCTGTGCTACGCTTAAACATCGGAGACGGGGAAAAAAATAATTTTTAATATTTTGCAACAGATTAAAATGCCAATGGCCTTATATTTGGCCATTGGCATGCTTCCTCAACTGGATGCATCCTTTATTTGGAGCTGTCATAGCTCTGTTTTGCTATTTGCAGAACGGTACTCCGTTACCAACGGAGTACATTTCTACAAATAACTCTACCTTACTCGGACAGGTTAGTGTTTCCTGTATCACAAATTTACCTCATTTGCATAGCTTTCAGCAAGAAATGAGGCAATTTGCATAACATAACACTGTCTGTGCAAGAGTAGTTTTAGGAGCTCTCATGCACACCCCTGCCGGCTGTTGCTGGATCGCTCGGCAGACATATTGGATGTCTGGAGTCTTACTCTACTCTTAGCCTCCGTGCAAGCCTTCGTCAATCTGGCCCAATGAGTTAAATTGGAAGTGTTTACTTTAAATATTAAATGTATTTAATTATTTAATTGTTTAATTGACTGGTGTTAAAGATTGTTATGGATATATAAGTGTGATTTGGAAATTAATTGATATTCCATGAAGGTGGTAACACTGAGGTGCTAGAATCTGTTATTACAGAAAGAATAAATATTCTAATTTTACTATTTGTGCATTTTCATCTGTTCATTCCAGAATTTGGTTTGGATCTGGTTGTTGCAATTTTTTGGGGGGTATCGTTGCAGTTTTTTATTGACTAATATATGTTTCAGTGCTAGAGGTGTTAAGAAGAGGGTGTTATATTTAGTGACTGAAAAGTGATGCAGGTTATGGACCACTCATAGAAACAGTGCAGAACCATTTGATAATAAGCTTATTTCATTTGAATCTCTGCATCTCTGTATATGAATACTGCAGAAGGCACACAGGGAAGAGCACAAGGATATACATGTGTGAATGCTTTGCAGGACGCACCCATCATTGCTGTGAGCTATGATCATGAACAACTGCCAGATAAGGACCTACTCACAGATACAAAGTATTCATACAGTGACAAAAGGAATCAAACTCATGACTAAAGGATGAGGACCTTTAGAAACTCAGGCCTATAATATTTTGCTATCCTGTCATTAAATTAGGAAGACACTGCTAGAGCACAAAAAATCATTTGGAGATTATGGAGGTATGTGGTGCACAGCAAGGCAGAATGTGCATTGTCTGTGCTAATAACCCATAAAACAGCTTAGGGTACAGAGACTGGACAGCTATATGTCTCTTCCTCTCTACATTGGTATAATTTATATGTGTACCAGCAGCCATCTTGGAACAGACAGCTGAGCAGTGCATTCAGAGGCTAGCTATACACAATAGGCTTGAAAGTCTGTGAACAATATTACAGAAGTTTGGGGTTTGTTATGATATAAGTCCATACTGGCCTGTACTGTATGTCCATGGAGATATAATGGTGCTTGTCTGTTGCAAACCAAGTAGCTGCTATATAAAGAGACAATACCTCTCAACTGTACAGATTTTCTCAGAATGTCCAGATTTTTACCTCATATTGTTGGACTGTTTTTCATATACTTGTGGTTTTCTGGCAAATTAGTAGCAAATCATTACAGATTTAATTTAGAAAATAATGAGAGATTCGAGTTACAGACTTCATATCCTTCAGAAATGTCATCCTAATGCAAAACCTGTTATTCTATCAACTTTCTAAGTTTGTAAGAGCAATACTCAAAAATTGTCCTTATTTTTGAGCCTTTGTCCCACTTTTAATTATGTCTTTGTCCAGATTTTTTTCTGCAAGAGATTGAGAGGTATGGGAGGCATTACGGGAAAACTTCTGTCTTCTATAGGTGTGTGTGTCATATAATACTTATGCAAGTGAATGTAGGTGCAACACCTCCAGGCCCAGTCATGTGTACAGTCCTATCAATAATTAATAGTACTTTTTGTATTTGTATTCTTTTTTAAATTATAGCTCAACTTCCAATATACATATACATGCGAGTGTAGGTGTGTATGTTATCCTAAAGTTAAGGACCTAAATAATCCATTATGATTAAAAGAGACATCTGTCTGATATACAACAGATGCTTTCCCCACTGTACCTGTATCACCAGAAACATCAAAAATGTATCCATACTTCACTATCTTCATTAGCTCTTTAAATTCCTATAAATATATGCAGGTTTAACAGCAGCACTCATCAGTTTCACATTACAGAAGCAGTATTAAACAAATATCCTTCACACCTGAGAAGGAAGTCATTTTGGACTTTTCTATGTCATTATTAGTTAATTTTGGTGTCCGTCTAAACTGCCTATTTTGAAGTTATAAATCAAGATGGAAGTTTTGCTAGTATTTAAATTGTAATCTACCCTTTGTTGTAATGGTGATTAGCATTACCTTTAAAAATGAGCAACCCTAACTTGAGCCTAGCTGTAGGAAAATGCTTTATACTGTTTTGGTTCATTTTCAATTTTCTGTGAGGTTATACGCAAGTTTGAGTGAAACAGGGAAGAAATATTCAGAAGGAAGTGAATACACTTTAAAAAGGCATTTATAAAGCTAGACCAGTTTTGGTCTATTGATTCTGTTGTCTGAATGGAAATTTGTGATCCAGGGTTCAGTCCTGGTGGGGAGTCTTTCACTTTCTTTATTTTTTCTTTTATGTTTGGATTGTTAACGTTGCATAATTATAACCAATTTTTTGTAACATTGGAACTGATGATGTCATACATTTGCCTCATTTTCTGCTTAATTGCCTCTTGTTTCAACTTTTTTAAGTTTTAGTTTTAATGTTAACTCAGTAATCAAGTTAATGAACGGCTTTAAGTTCCTTTGTGAGCGGTGAGCAGAGAGGTCAATTTAATTGTTTTACATTGTATTCTGGTAAGTCAGTGAGGATGGCTTAGATAGAGGTGTGTACCCTCCCTGTTTGACCTGTTCAGTTTAGTTTTTCTGTCAGTGCATTCCTCACCAGCTCTTTTCCTCATATATATGCAAGCTTCTCAGTCAGCTGTTTATTGTTGTGCTTACAATTTCGGATTAGGAATTCTCTTAGTACTTTAATTTAAATAATTTTAGTGGTTATTGCTGCAAAGGCTAAAGCTATGAGCTGTAGTTCTTGCTACCTCAACCCTCATTTGTAATTAATTTATATACATATACACACACACACACACACACACATATATATATATATATATATATATATATATATATATATATATATATATATATATATATATATATATATGTATATATATATATGTATAAATATATATATATATATATATATATATATATATATATATATAGGTATGCCCCAGGATTTAATAAAATCCATGTAGGCACAGTGTAGAGCCTACATGGAATGTATCCATGTACACGGCCATGGTTCCCCTTTGGCAGTGTACTATGCATATTAATGATGATGCACTGCAGAGGGAGAGACAAGGAATATGGATATTGAATCAATGTAGGGTGATGTGTAGTGGCAACCAGTGGCTGCAGATGAGTGTGAGGCTCACTGTAAATGTCAAATGTGTTATGTTTTTTAATTACTTTTTTTAACTGTATGTTTGCGCAGTGCAGTGCACAATGCAGCAATGCCAAGCTTTGCTCACTTATAGAGAGCTGACACCTGGCAGACATCTAAAAATAGAAACCAGATGTAATTAATTATCATAATTAAATATATATTTTTTTAATTTTCGTTTGCATGGTGTGGCACGGAACACAGCAGAGCTTATACATACATGGCCAACACCTGCCAGACATCTAAAAATAGAAACTGTATGTAATTATTATTTATTTATAGGTGTGTTTACACATGTTTGCACAGTGCAGTGCTCAGCAATGCTAACAAGTAGCCTAGTAGTATATGTGAAGGTATACTAGTTTTTATAATATTCAACTAACTACATAGGTTCATTGGTTCATAGGTGTGTATTAGGCTAATGGAACCTTTACCAGCCTATCCCATAGGATTACCCTGGCACCATGCCACCCGAAATAAGTTTCCAGTGCCTCTGTCAAGTGGAACCACTGGAGTGATCCCTGGGGTGAATTTTCTATTTCCCATCTACTCATCAAGATTTCTCTTGAAGAGAGCAAGTGAGGTGCTCTGCTTGACATGTATTGGAAGTCTATTCCATAGCATGAGCAGTCCCTGGGTTATGAACCTGTCCCTCCAGCTTGTTTTGTTGATTGTGGTAATGAGGTTGAGGTCTCTGGAGCATGTAGTGTGGAAGGACTGGGATTTCTTTAGATGTAGCATTTGTAACAGAGCTGGGTCAGACATGGCTTTGTAAGTCAAGCAGAGATTGCCTCTAAGTAGGCGATATGAGACAGAGAATAGTTGGAGTTTTTTGAGTCTGTCCATGTAGGACAAGTGTTTAAGGCCTAAGCTCCTCTTTGTGAGGTATTTTTGTGGCATCTCCAGTTGTTGTAGGTGTCTAGTGAGGTACATGCCAAATGTAACATTGTACTCGATGACTGGCCTAATGAGGGAAGAGTAGAGGGTAACAATGACCGCTTTCTTCCTTGATGCAAAACCCTTAGTAATGAGATGTGCCATATAGAAGGACTTTCTGACCACAGTGGCAATGTGGTGGTCAAAAGAGAGGTTGCTGTCAACCTGTGTTCCCAGATCTCTTATGACACCTTCTGTGTTCAGTGGACTACCATCAATGTGGTAATTTATGGGAACCGGGTTTTTCCCAAAGGGGATGATGATGACATATTATTTGGCATTGAGCTTAAGGCCATGGTTCTGACACCAGTCATTGGCCTTAGTGAGGCCTTTCTGTAGGATGTCAACATCATTTGGGGAGTTAATTATGGCTCACAACTGGCAATCATCTGCAAACTTTGTCAGCCACAATCCCTTTATGTTGGCCTAAACTTCAGAGAATTAGATACCAAACAAGAGAAGACCCAGGGCCGAACCCTGTGGGACTCCACTCATGACTGGTCGACAGTCAGACTTGGAGTCAGCAACTTTCACACTGTGGGTTCTATCTGTGAGCCAGTTTGCAACCCACCTAGTGATATAGGGATTGATGCCTAGCTTAGTGAGTTTTTCTATGCTTCCTGAGTGGGAAATGGTATCAACGGTCTTGGCCAGATCAAGGTAGGCTGTATGAACCACCTTGCCTTCATCCACAGCTCTGGTGACTGACTCAAAAAAGTCAACCAGGCTGAGCAGGCATGATCTACCCTTAACAAAACCAAACTGTGTGGGATCCAGAGTTTGTATGACCCTTATGTCTTTGTTTATTAGGTCCATGATGATGTGTTCCATAGCTTTGCATATCAGACTTGTCAGGCTAATGGGCCGATAGTTCCCAGGGTCTGTAGTCACTCCTCCTTTGTGGAGAGGGATGACTGTAGCAGTGCACCATTCGGTAGAAACAAAGCCTGAGGCATGGGCAGAGTTAATCTTATGTGTAGTAGGCCTTGGGTTCAAGTCCATAACAGGCAGAATATGTCTGTAAATGAATGTAATATTTTTGCTTATTTTATGAAATGATTGTGAATTTTGACACTGCTGTGCTCTGCTAAGCACAGCTCATTAATGCTAAGTAGTGCATAAACATGTTAACAGCTACCATTTTTTGCGTGGTGCTAAACCTCGCTAAAACCACGATTCTGTGAGTTTTTTTTCCCTACTTGGCTTCACTTAGCTGGTCTGCATGCTGCAAAGTGACGCAGTGTTTTTTTGAATGTTGCTGAATGATGTGTAAGGGTGGGAAAACAGCCTATATTAAGTGCTATAGGCAGGAATTCTGCAACAGTCATTGGAGTTCAATCAACTGTTGGTATGGCTGGCAGTGCTGGTGAAGGTGTATGGTTTTGGGCACAGACGTGGGGTATTCAGGAGTCTAGGGACATTGTTGGGCCCCTTGTTAAAAACCATGAACCCCTAGCTGATGCAGAGTGGATTCTAGGGCTCAGAATCTAAGACGGAGGCCTGGGACCATTTGGTCAGGGAACTCACCAGTGTTACTGGTATCCCCTGCACAGGTGAGCAGTGTCATCATCATTATGATTACCTGAAAAGGAGACAGATGGGAGCCTTGGACACCTGGGTCCAAGAAGCTAGACCAGGGAATGCCCCACAAATATGTAAGTAATTTTTCCACTGTTTTGTTACTATGCAAGCTGAATGTCTGTAAAATTGGTACTCATAATGGTGTGTTTTTCTCCCAACAGCTGCAGCTGAGAGGGCTTGTAATGTTGAGTTGCATGCTGGGTGTCTAGCTAGGTTGCACCATGAATATGGTAAGTACAGATGTAGTATGCTAATTGTAGTGCAATAAGCAAGAAAGACTAAAGCATTTACTACGTTAAAGTATACACAAGAAATACTGCAGTGCAATAAATGGGCAGGTAGACCTGTAGTGCAATAAATGGGCTATCAGAGCTGTAAGGCAATACATGAACAATACCAACTGATGTTCAATAAACAATACCAATAACAGTAAGCAAAACTGTGTTCAGCAGGATTGTGTTGTCATAGCCATGGCAATAGAGCTGTATGCATTGCTTGTCTATGGTAAGTTTGCTGTAGTCAAGTGTAACAGTGTAATAGCTGTAGAATGCAAAACTAATAGCCTGCAAACTGTATTGCTTAACTCGTGGTACTGCCCAAAGCTGTCTCCTGGCCACATTTGATGACATAATGCTCTCTGCTCCTCCTACTTCAGGTAATAAAGGTATATAGGTGAGGTAGCCCACTCCATGGGCAGATATTCTGTGTGTACTTCACATATATTTCAAAGCAATAACAATACAAAAATGTTCACTAGCATTGTTGATACTACAATAAAGCTGTTTTAATATATGCAGAATGGTTGTATTCCATGCATGTGTGTTCTATTGTCAGTGCTGTCAATTATAATACTGTAATAGTTCTAGAATGCAAAAAGAATGTCCTGTAACTTGTATTGCTCAACTCATATTATGCTTCAAGGTAATCTCCAGCGTACTATCAGTCATGTAATGCTCACGTTTTCTATCTCCCCAGGAACAAAAAGTATATGAGTGAGGTAGCCCATGTTATGAGCAGATATTGTGTTTAGATTTCACAGCATTTTAAAATCATTAAGAATAACATGTTCACCAGCATGGTTGATTCATAAATAAATCTGTCTGCTTCCAGTATGGCTATATTCCTTGCATGTCTGTACTAAGTTGCTGCAGTCAAATGCTACATTATTTGCAGATGTCCCCTGCAGTTACAGCTATTAGGTTCTATTTCCAGGCCTGACAACTAAGGCATGATTGCTGTCTAGTTTATGAACTGTACACAAACATGCCTCTCAAGTGTCAAGAGATCTCATACTGTAATTATAATTGCATGATCCATCTGTCATAATTACTTGGAATGCAAAGTCATACAAAATCTGCTTACAGAACACCTTGGTAATTATATAAGTCCACATGATGTGCAAGTGTTCCTGTCTAGTTGTGTACCTGCATTTGTTATTGCTCGGCCCATGCTGTCCCATGAAACAGCTTGAGAGGTGTGTACATGCTCCATCACCTATAGAAGACTTGTAGTCACTGTACACAAAACTGACAATATACACCTGTAAAGTAAATATTACTACTGTTTTCAGGGATATAATCTGCAATGTGACTAATGGACTGTTTTTCTCTCTTTCTCCGCCTCTTATCTGCATGTATTTAATATTGATATGTATTATTATGGTTTATTATTAACATATTTTGTTAAAATAACTATATTTTGGAAAATGTGGTTTATTATTGTTACGTGTTATTATGCTTTCATATTGACATATCTTGATAAATTAACCGTTTTTTATGCCTTATGCAGTTTGTTATTGTTATGTGTTATTATGCTGTCATATTAACATATCTTGTTAAATTAACCATGTGGTTGCTCTTATACTTTAACTGTTACTGGCATGCTGTTAACATACTGATTGTTCTGTTATTTCATGTTGTGTCATACCTAATATACGTTGCTAAGTATTTAGGTAAATTAATATGATGTTCCATGCTGTTAATACTAACAATGATTTGTTCATAACTAACCTCATCTTATTGCTATACCTCAATTATCACAGCACGTCAAGGTAGGCCGATTCAGGGTGATCCCCCTACCTTGTCTCAACCAGCTGTGGCACCGGGTTCCAGCATGTCTGGGACCTAGACCGGTGGTGCCCCCTCTGCTGCCCCTTCAATAACTGCGGCATCTGCTTTTCAGTGCTGGAAGTCACAGGCCTGCAGGTAGGGACATACTTCACGTATCCATATAGCATTACTATATGTCACCTAGTACTCTGTTATTGACACAGTTGCCTAACATATGTACCTTAAACACATGCCATAATTGGAGTGTAAAGGGTACACTCACCCTGGAGCTGACTGTACAACAAGGCTGACACAACTGACACAAATACACCTACAGCTTTCTGTCCTTCAAAGTGTTCACACTCTCTGCCTATGTCAACTACCTGCAGTAGCAGCTGCAGCCTGTGGTACACACAGTTCTGTGTAAAGGTTTCTGCTATAGACATACCCTCTGCAACGATGTAGTCTTCCCATTCCAGTAATGTCCATCTCAACAGCTAAGAAAGGGGCCCTGTTCTACATGAAGACCTTATATATTGCACAGTGGTTGCATGTCATTGGCTAATGATAGTGCAATTCAGCTGTTTTGGCTGCAATTACCAGTGCCCATTGTATTATCCACAAACCTGAAAACTCCCCTGCACTCTCCAACCAAGTGCAACTAAATACCAACCCCAGGACCCTTAGATCATCCAACCTATTATCCCAGAATATCTTAAAAAACACAGACCATCATAGCTTCAAAAAACTCCTAAAGGAATACCGTATTCATCAATGGCTATGCTCCTGTAATACTCCTGGCTATTTTCTCATGCCTTCGATCAAATGTTTTCTATTCTGCTATTGTCTTGTCTTACTTCTTCCAAATGAAAATGCCACAATGGTTTTTAGTTATATATATATCTAATGAGTTTCATATTACTGTCTGTAATAAGGCTTAATAAATGTAATGTCTTCTGTTTTACATTCACCTTTTTGTAAGTTGTGATTGTTGGCAACTGTCAAACTTTTTTGAATATTATTTGTAAATCTTTTTAAAAAATGTTTGTAATCTTTTTGTACTATTGTTATGGAGCTTATCTCCCTGGGTCTCTGCTGAAAATGGGCTACTTGTCCAGCCAGACTCTACCTGATTAACATATGTAAAATGAATAAATAAAATAAATACTAGAGTCACAGATTGGTTTAAAGGTAATTGCCTGCTAATGAGAAGCATGTTAAAAGGCAACCAGCTGGCTATTGGGAAACATTCTGCATGAATTTTTTCATATAAGGGGTGGCGTAAGCCACAATAATTTGGGCTAGGCTTATAAATGCCTTAGGGCAGATAGCCTAGTATAAACCTATGAACCTATGAACCTATGAGACTTTCCTCACACAGAGCACACCTTTGCAAAAACATTACTAGTAGCACATTTCAAGAGAGGAGTACTGCACTCCACCTGGTATGTAACTGTTTTTTGTGTATAGTAAGATGCAGATGAGAGGATAGAGGTATGGGGAATAGGGATTACAGCAGATGCCTGCCTTAGACCTGTGGTAATGACATGCCATTGATACCCTGCTGTCTTACACATACAGGGGATGTGCAATATATCAGGGTTGCATTGTCTTTTGTCATTGTGGCACACCAGTGTTGTTAGACTGTCCCTACGATCAAATGTTTTCTATTCTGCTATTGTCTTGTCTTACTTCTTCCAAATGAAAATGTCACAATGGTTTTTAGTTATATATCTAATGAGTTTCATATTACTGTCTGTAATAAGGCTTAATAAATGTAATGTTTTCTGTTTTACATTCACCTTTTTGTAAGTTGTGATTGTTGGCAACTGTCAAACTTTTTTGAATATTATTTGTAAAGCTTTTTAAAAAATGTTTGTAATCTTTTTGTACTATTGTTATGGAGCTTATCTCCCTGGGTCTCTGCTGAAAATGGGCTACTTGTCCAGCCAGACTCTACCCGATTAACAAATGTAAAATAAATAAATAAAATAAATACTAGAGTCACAGATTGGTTTAAAGGTAATTGCCTGCTAATGAGAAGCATGTTAAAAGGCAACCAGCTGGCTATAGGGAAACATTCTGCATGAGACTTTCCTCACATAGAGCACATCTTTGCAAAAACATTACTAGTAGCACATTTCAAGAGAGGAGTACTGCACTCCACCTGGTATGTAACTGTTTTTTGTGTATAGTAGGATGCAGATGAGAGGATAGAGGTATGGGGAAGAGGGATTATAGCAGATGCCTGCCTTAGACCTGTGGTAATGACATGCCATTGATACCCTGCTGTCTTACACATACAGGGGATGTGCAATATATCAGGGTTGCATTGTCTTTTGTCATTGTGGCACACCAGTGTTGCTAGACTGTCCCTATATAGTGGTTGTAATAGCACACTGCTATTTGTCTGGCACTGGTCTTATGAGATATTATTGGGTGGCTGGCCTTATGGGACACTCCACAGTGTACCAGAGTGTGGAGTGTATGATCATACAGCAGAATCTCTCATGGCACACAGGGAACTACCTCAGTAATGATACTACCTCGGTTGTATCCACACCCATAGTATGTCATCACACTGTGGGGA
The DNA here is from genome assembly GCF_019279795.1 of Protopterus annectens. NCBI lineage: Eukaryota > Metazoa > Chordata > Ceratodontiformes > Protopteridae > Protopterus > Protopterus annectens. The sequence goes on along the minus strand of NC_056726.1, from coordinate 679,484,946 downwards.
ATGACATGTGTAAACAAGCAGTGGATAGTGCAGGCCATTTTGTTCTTACTGTATCTGTACATAATGGACATTCATGCATTTGATCCTGTAATGTGTTTCCCTTTTGGTGTCTTTCAGGACAAATGTATCATAGACACCATGCCCCTTTCTCAGATACAGAAAATGAACTAATACTTCAAGGATTATGGCAGCATCATCACATCCTCCTATCTAGATGGAAGTATAGCAAGGAACAGCGGGTTGCATTGTGGACAGACCTTGTCTGGGATGTGAATGACAGTGGCCACCAGGACCGGATACATCAGCAGGTTCAACAGCATGGTACAGATATGGTGAATGCTGCATGAAGAAGGGCAGCTGGTGTAGCCAGGGATCGTGCCATAACCAGAGGAGGGCCTGCAATGGAACAACCACTCATGGCCACTGAAGAATTCCTGGTGAACCTAGGGACACATGACAGCTCCGAGACATCCATCACACCATACATGGTGGAGGTGGGTGCCACAGTCTCCATAGCAGAAAGACATGCAAGTAAGTCTATTGTTATCAGCACTGTAATACTGTAGCAGTCAGTCTGTCAGGCTGTGCATACTTTTACGTGGGTGTCTGGTCTATGTACTGTGGGGGGTTTAAGCTCTGTTGTACACTCATACTCAGAATGTCACCAATGCAACGTGTAACACATTAGCTACTGTACATGTGAGATATATGCAGGTATTATCTTGTTATGCTGCAATATTTGGTGGTACCGAAATTACCTCACCCTCACCTTTTTATAGGTCCATCAGGAGTTGTGCAAGCCCATGGTCCTGCTCCTGATAAGCTTGATACTGTTTTGTTATGGAATAAATATGCTACTAAAGTTAAGGGCCAGGATAATCCCCTATGTGCACTTAATGTTATGTGCAACCAGAGCAGAATGTTTGTATGTTCCAGTCTGGGACAGTTTCCTAAGTTTCCTACAGTGGGTAATCACAGGAGTGTCATTGAATGAGCAGAAACACTGTTGCAGTTATAGTTCAGAGCAAATGAGCCACCTGGTGTACATGAGGCAATTAATCTGACATGGCTTGTAAAAACCAAAAGGTCGATGGTACATACCTTATGCATTGAAACCTGTATTTGTATATATTTGTTACGATAGGTGTACTGGGTGTTATGTGTTGTTTTATCAGATATAGTATCATATTGCATACCTTAAAGGTACATTGTAATGTTCAAGTGTCACGTGATTTACTTGATATGCTTGTTATAAAGGCCTTGAGCTGAATGTGTATTTTGTTGTGAGGAAGTCTGTTGTACATGAAAGCGGAGATGAGAAGATGTGAGACTAGTAATGCTGTTGTGGATCCTCATTATTATGACTCTTTGTAGAGTTTCCATACATAATAGTGCAGATAGTAATGTACAGCTTTTGTCTTGGTTTCCACAGGTGACCAGGTTGGTTGGGGTCTCTTCTCCAAACAACTTGATCTCAGTGTTTCTTCAGACTCTGATGATGATGGTGGCCACATTGAAGCAGAGGTGAGGTTGTTGGTGGCTGAATCTGTCCCAGAGGTTGACACCCCTCTTCTGCTCCCATTGTCACTGCACACAGTCAGTATGCCCACACATGCCAAACTGAAAGTACTTCTGACATAGAAAATCAAAAGCAAGAAAATCTAAAGATATTACTGCTCAATGCTAGGAGCCTTGACAAAAAAACTCCACTCCCTGGAACCTCTCTTTACCCTAGAGAATGCTGATGTCTATGGAGTCTCAGAGACGTAGTTTAAAGCCATGGACAGCACACCAACAGTTCAGGGTTACAATGCCTTCCACACATTTAGAACAGCTACTTCACAGGCAGGGACTAAAGGCAGAGGTGTGTCTATTTACATCAAAAATAAATATACTTCAAGGCTGGTCAAACAGGACAATGCACTTGAGCTGCTCCATGTTCAAATCACCACAAGTAAAATCCAATATCACTTTCTTGCAAGCTATAGGTTCCCCTCTATGACCCAGGAAACCCATACCATGTATTTAAACTTATTAGAAACACTAGCCATCCAACCCAATACCATATTCATGGGTGACTTTAAATACCCACTATTAACTGGGAATCTTATATGACATTAAACATACATGCACAGAGATTCCTTGCTTTTGTAAACACAAACTCGCTGAACCAGATAGTCAATACATCAACCAGGGGTGCAACCATACTGGATCTGGTCCTCGCTAATATGAAAGAGTGCTGCAAACCCCTACTGTAATGCCTTCCCTGGTACGGTCAGACCACAAAATGGTCTCCTTTAAAGTAAAATTAAAACCTGGACCCCCAGCTAAACTAGGACTATTCATGAACTATTCTAAGGCTAACCTCCTGCTATTAAGTGAGAAACTATCATCATTTCAAACCCCTATAAACCTTGAGAACACTTCTGCCTATGCAGAACTCTTCACAGAAACCCTGTACAAGCATGTTAATAGCTGTATAGAGGCAGCTGTACCCACCAGGAAGAAGTACAGAACTAACTCAAACAACAAACCACCCTGGTGGAATCACAAAATCAATCAGATGTATAACAGGAGGAAGAAAATCATGGCAAAAATTAGGAAGTGCAGCACCCAGCAGGATAAAACCACTCTCATTAAACTAAACAACCAACTCAAGAGGACAAATAAAGTCTACCAAAGCCAAATTTTAGGTATGTTCGGCCTACCAGGCCAAGGACAACCACAAAACATTCTTTAGCTATGTCCACAATCTCAATGGCAATACACAATTGTATGCAGAGCTCATTGTGAATGAAGCCACCAATACTAAGCAAGAAGATATAGCAAACCTCCTGGCTGATAAATTCAGCTCCAAGTTTACTCCTTTCTCTCCCCCTCAACCTTCCCTCAGGAAATATCATCAAATATAACTCCCTCTACCATCACTAGGGAACAGGTCCTTAATGTTCTCTCTAAGACCAAGAACACTGCATCAGTGGGCCCAGATATTATCTTAGGATGCCTTCTAAATAGCATGACACATGACCTATCAGGGCCTCTGGAATTACTATTTAACTGTAGCCTCCAAACAGGCTCCAGGCCTCATGAATGGAGAAAGGCAACAGTCACCCCTCTGCACAAAGGTGGGCTATCTACAGACCCTGGAAAGTACTGACCCATAAGTCTCACTAGTCTTATATATAAAGCCATGGAAAGAATTATCATGGAGATGATCAATAGAGATATAGTAAACCTCCACAAACTGGATCCAACCCAGTCTGGTTTCATAAAGGGTAGATCATGCCTACTCAACCTGGTGGACTTCTTTGAGAAGGTCACCAAAGCAATGGATGAGGGCAAAATCGTTCACATTGCCTACCTTGACCTGGCCAAGGCATTTTACACAATACCCCACTTGGGCATTGTTGACAAACTCAAAAGGTTAGGTACAAAGCCATATGTCAGCCAGTGGATAGCCAACTGGCTTACAGACAGTACCCAGGAAGTTAGAACTGGGGAGTCCACCTCTGCAAAGAGGTCAGTCAAAAGTGGAGTCCCTCATGATCAGTCCTTGGACCACACCTTTTTGGCCTTTACTTCTCAGATGTCAAGGCCAATGTCAGTGGTCTCTGGATGACTAAATTTGCAGATGACTGCAAAATAAGGAGCTGTCATTGAGTCTCACACTGACACAAATGTTCTCCAGGAGGGGCTGACACAGACAAACAACTGGTGTCAAAGTCATGGACTAAAACTAAATGCCAAGAAATGCATAATAGTATCCTTTGAGAAGTCATCCATTTCTAGTAACTATCATATTGACAGCACACTCCTTAGTGTTGATCCAGTAGTCAGGGACTTAGGGACACACATAGGTAGTAAACTAGCCTTTGATCATCACGTGTCTACAGAGGTGAGGAAATCATTCCATGTTGTGCAACTTATAAACAAAGGCATGACATCTAAGTCCAAAGAAGTCATTGCGCCACTGTATTCGGCATTCATCAGACCTATCACTGAGTACAATGCCCCCTTTGGTATGTACTTAATCAGGCATATCCAGCAACTGGAACATCCACAGAGGTTCCTCACTAAAAGAATACAGGGCATAAGTAATATGTCCTATGCAGACCGACTCAAGGCCCTATACCTTTATTCTGTCTCCTACAAGCTTTTGAGGAGAGATCTATGTCTGGCATACAGGCCATTGTCAGATCCTACTCTGATGGACCTCCCACATATCCACAAAACAAACAGTACCAGAATTACCCATTCTAAAGACTTAAACCTTGCCTGTGATATAAATAGGACCTGCTGGAGAGATAGGTATGTATCCCAGAGATTACCCTGTCTATGGAACAGGCTCTCCATCCATGTGAAGCAGAGTTCCTCCCTAATCCAATTCAAGTGCATCTTGGACAATTTGATGGGAAACCAGAAATTCATCCCTGGTTTGGCACCTATGTCTCTGATACAAGCAAGTAACCTGTAAATGGTTAATTTCCCAGGCCCATGCTTACACTTATCAAGGGTATCGGAACTCGTCAGAGATTTGGGATGCATGGCTAGGCTTAAAAAGGCCCTTGTGGTCATTAGCCTAGTAAACACCTATGAATCTATGACCCATTCCCCACATGCCTCAAATATTGGACAGGCAGAGGGTGGAGACATTGAACAGGCCAGTGTGGCAACTATGGCTTCAGTGAGTGTAGACACTGGCCATAGCCAGAGAGCTGGTGAGTTCCCACACAGGCAGATTGACTGGGGTGTTCATAGAAGGACTGCTGTCCATCCACCACCTGTTGCAGGTGTCACATCATGGGTCACTCGGCACATGTTTCGGTCCATCATGAAGGTACAAGCATGTTCTAAATGGAATACCAAATGTATGCTTAAGGCTATGGATAAAGCACAATCTGACATCCGTGACTGCTTCCAGCATACTGGGGACACCCTGGATTGGTTTAATGATGCAGTAGAAAGATGTTGGCCTGAGACAGTGTCTGTCTTGGACCGCATATTGTCTGTGCTGGAACATAAAGTTGGAGTTGGGCGTTGGACCCATGGACATACGTCAGCAACATCATCTGCTGCGAGTCCACATGGCCATGCACAGTTACGCTCCCATAGTGGTAGTACATCCAGTTCTACAGAGTGGAGTGTGCTCTCCACACCATGATGAGGCAGGCCATGGGCATGTGGACCTGGGTGGACCCTTTTGGCACACAGTTGCAACAAACAGCATTCATAATCAGGTACTAGCACCATGTCTGACCTTGGGCATGGTGGTGCCAGTGCAACTCTTGGCAGAGCTACGTCCCATGTTCAGGGCTGGAGATAGAGAACTGTCAACTCTATCATGTATGGCCCAAAGCTGTCCAACATACACAGATGTTGGGCCAGAACTGAGCTTGACTGCATACACACAAACACTCACACACCACTGTCACATGCAGGTCACCTACAGACACACATGGCACCTTTCCATGGTCCATCTAACCTGCCCATCTTTATGATTACCACACATGCTGTCAACCATTTGGGCCAGCGTAGGCTTCCATCACCCCCACACATCACCCTGTGCAAGCAATGATACTTGTGCCACATCCTTGTCATCCTTCCCATTGATGCAGGGAAATTAAGCTATGTGTCTGATGCACAGGGTAACTATATTACTTGATATGCACTTGTGTAATGCAATATTATTTTGCAATGGTACTTGTAGTAGTCACCAACATACACTGTATGCTGCCATGTGTCATGAGTACACAACATACTTTTGTGGACCTTATGTTGTATGATGTTGTACTGGCAGTATTCTTACACAATTACAGGTATGTAGTGGACCTGTGTATGTTTCTGTTCCAGGAATCTGAGGGGATAACCTCTGGACACATGGCAGCAGTGAAGCAGTACAGCATGATATGACAGCACAGCAGAAATATGACTTCAGCAAGGTACAGCAATATGCATGCATGGCTCCATAGGTTCACATCTGTATGACAGTCTACCAAAGACAATGGTGGCACTCAGCACACTCATGTATTTATAAGTTGTGATAAGGTCTGCTACATGTCAAGGTGTGACCCTGCTGGAGTGCAAATGCTGCCTATCTGTAAGGAGCATAGGATATGGATGACTCACTGTAAGGACATTAACCTACTATGTGACTTTAGTACTACATGCTTGTGGGAGACATTTGTCTAGCAGACATAAGCACACCCTTGAAACAGATCCTGCCTAATGGTACAGTGCACCTCAGCACATGCCATCTGTTTGACTGGCTGGGTGGCCATCATCTCAACACACTGTGTCTGCCCAAGTCCCTCTTGGACTGGGACAATATGTACTGGTGCTGTACTGAGAGTATACATATGTGTCTGATTGTGAGGGCTGTATGGTCATTATGCTAGTCAAGTCCACGTGTCCTATGGGTTCATTACATGATGTATACTGCAGTAACAGGCTCACACACAAACATGGTCACATTCATGCTAGCACCACTTCCACTCACTGCATAGAGGACACAGCAAGACACACACATACTGCAAGCTGGCTGTATGTAGATTAGAACACTTACCTATGTACAGGTACACACTACAGATCACAATACCCCATGCATGCAACACAACTCATGTTTGCTATTACTAGCAGTTTAGAACATATAATGCTTGTTGATATCAGGAAGCCTTGTTGTGGTCAGTCATTTTGAGGGTCACACATCACCTGCTACAAACAAAAGTGATGTAGAACCCTAACTATATCTAAGTTACATATATATATATATATATATATATATATATATATATATATATATATGCCATATGGATATACACATGCACCATCTTGGCAGAGTGAGATTCAAACCCCTACTTATCTGGGCTTATACACTATAGATCACAGTACTTATTGCATGTGCCATGGCTTACATCAGATACTATACTGTCAGTTGGTGATCTTAAGGTGGCTGACATCATCAGGCCTTGTAGAAGAGGGCAATTTGGAAGCTAGCAGCAAGTTACAGGCCCAAAAAGTGCATGCCTATTGATGCTGGATAGCTCATGAGGGCATATTTATTGTTTTGTTGGGGTATATGTATATATATATATATATATATATATATATATATATATATATATATATATATATATATATATATGTATATATATATATATATATATATATATATATATATATATATATATATATATATATATATATATATATATATATATATATATATATAGATAGATATACATATATATATATATGTATGTATATATATATATATATATATATACATATATATATATATATATATATATATATATATATATATATATATATATATATATATATATATATATATATATATATATATATATATATATATATATATATATATATATATATATATATATATATATATATATATACATATATATATATATATATATATATATATATATATATATATATATATATGTATACACACACACACACACACACACACACAAGCACCAAGTGTGCTGTGGTGAGTTAAGAACCCCTACCTATCTAGCCTTACACACTATAGCTCACAATACATATTGCATGTACCACAGATTAAGGCTGTTGTATATGGAAATGCAGGCACAGTACCTGTGCATTACACAAACTAGGCCTGTGTTGAACAGCATCTGTGGCCTGCAGAGTAATATTAGTCCATACTGTTATCTGCATCTAGTATCCTAGCAGTGAGAAAACTGCTGTTATCCTAGCTATGTGTGTACAGTTGCCAGTATGGCCATATGTGGCTGCTTGCAGTTAGATAGGCAACACTGTGGGCAGGGACAATGTGCCCTGTCCATATGTGCATTGACACCATTATACATTACACCACCTGCTCACCTGTGTCTGTCTATGTGGTGATATATCCAGCAGGCATAGGGGTCTATAGGTAAGTGGATTATGTACTCTTTGCAACTTTAATTTGACTCCTTTGAGCAACATTATGGCTGTGTGATAGTGCAGTTTACTCCCCATTATTAGGGTATGTTAGACAATGCAGACATCCACACACATATTTCATATAACAGGATGTATATATAAATGTATATGTGTGTGTGTGTGTGTGTGTATGATATGAATATGTGTTATGTAGATATATGGGAGGAGTCTATGTATCATTTTAATATATATAGCTATATATATCAGTATATAACTGTTTGACACTACATAGCAGTAGATATACTATGCATGTGAGAGAGAGATACTGACAGATGGATATGTATACGTATATGTCTGTATGCACAGACATTTATACATAACAGGTCATTTCAATGAAAGGCCAGCAAACTTGCATTAATTTTTACTAAGTGTACGGGCATGTCCAGTGGGACTGTCTGTACTTATAATGTGGCTCCAAGTCACACCTACCTGTATTTCAGTCAGGGATTTTGAATGTTACAGACATTAATACCCATCCCTGTTTCTGCAGTACTGCACTTTACTCAGAATGCTCACAGTCTTCCCCAGCTGTCTGCTGTACTTAATCTGTGACTGTGGTTGGCAATGTTACAACATCAACAGACTGACAGTCTGCATACCTCTCAACTGTCCTGATTTCCACTGAATGTCCAGAGTTGTGCCTCATATGTTTGGTCTATTCCTCATAGATTTGTGGTCTTCTAGTGCTTTATTGAATTTTGACATCAATGCATTCTGCTAACTACAGACAAACAATTGTGTGTCAGACTTTATATCCATCAGAAAATATGTACTAATACAACACCTTTAATTCCTGCAACTGGCTAGATTTATGTGAGCAATATTTAAAACCTGTCCCTTTGTTTGGGCCTTTGTTACCTCAATCTTTCTGGCTTTGTCCAAATTAATTGCAATAAGAGGTTGGGAGGCATGACATTCTGTGAAAACACCAAGATACTACTACCTCACATGCATAAGATGTGAGTAATTCCAGATTAGAGCCATCAACACCATCCCCCATGCTAGCTTCCCTAGTCCACTGGTTGCTAGACTGAGAGGGGTCATTCTTCACACAATCAACAGCATACATATGTACATTGTTATCCTGCATGAAGAGAGACATACAATGTGTGAGTGATGCCTATGTTACAGCCCTGAGATTGCCCGGTCCACTGATATACCATAGTTGATTTTCTGTTAAAGCAGTTATATGGATATACCACTGTGTTGGGGGTGGGGGAACAACAGCACATGATCTGCATTGGTAGAAAGTAGTCCAAATGCCATGTGTAGCCACTGTTTAATATCTCCCTTGCCTGATGTCGTGAATATTCCAACCATGAGGCCTAGTGAATGTTAAGGAACACCTACTACTGGATTGGGTATCATTAGCCCCATGTGGATGTTAAATCTGACCAAATAGCCCACTATATTTCCTTGCATAACAGCAGTAGATCCATACTTATGATACCTTATTATAGTAATGCTTATAATTAGTGTGTAGATTAGAGACTTACCGTGAGAATGTAGCAGTTGACAGAACTGTAGTTCAGGGTTGACTCTGTGTGATGCAAGCGGTACACAGCCAATACACAAATATGTACAGGTTGTGTGGGTTGCCTGGCATCAGCTATTTTAATATATGTATGTGAGCAGGAGTAAGGTGTCAGTCCCTAATGCCCTAGGTTGTCAGTGAATGTGCTATACATACTGGGCACGCCTACATCTGCTTACAGAGACATCATCATGGGGTTCCTCCTCGGAGTCCTCCTGTGAGTGTGGCTGTGGTGAACTAGGCACTGGTGGAGGGCTGTTTTTCCCTTCCTAATTGCTGATCCTGCTAAAGCTGCTTTTGCAGGATCATATTGTGTAGCATGGCACAAACTGTAAACATATGTGCACATGTGGCTGGAGAGTACTGCAGAGCTACACCAGATATATTGGGGCACTGGAACTGTGACTTTAGCAACCCAAACACATAGGTTCATAGCTTCATAGGTTAGTACTAAGCTAACTGCCCTTGCGAGCCATTTTAAGCCTAGCCAGTTATTCCTTGTGAGGCTCAAATCATGCACCTTGTGTTTGTAAGGCAAACACCTTAACCATTAGGCCACCCTCCCAACCCCTACATGCTCTATGATGTTCCTAGTTTGTGCATGTGCTTCATTATGGTTTTCTTCTGTGGGTGTGTTTGCATTTCTGATGGGTGTCATCATCAACGGTTCCGGTGCGTAGCCAGCATCCCCCACTAAATGGCCATGTGGGATGTCCCCCCTAGCAAACATCTAGTATAGCTGTGATGCATGCCAGGTATGGGAGTCATGATAGCTGCCAGGGCTGACAGCACACACATTCATGATAATGCCCTAGGCATTGCACATGACCTGGCAGTTGATGGATTGGTACTCCTTGCAGTTGACGTAGATCCTGCCCTCCTCACCGGGTGGTGCCTAAATGTGTATATGAGTGCAATCTGTGGCACCCAGTACCTCAGGGTAGTGTGTTACATGGTAGAAGTGTTCCACATTGCTGCTCCTCACCTCTGGGGTGAGGGGAAATATATGTGCTCACTGGCATGTGGTAGCATAGCATCCTGTAACTGGTGGAGTACCCTGGATGCTTATGCTGTATGACCCCCATCATGTCCCTAGTTGGTCTTTGGGAGGTACCTGTGGCTATTATCCTAAGGGCTACACATATTTTTGCTTCCACTGGGATGAGTTCCACTCTGTTGGCTCTGGGCCTGAATTGAGTGCAGCAGAGCTCAGTGAGTTCTTGTAGCATGTCCCTGTCCACCCTGTAGCAATCTACAATATCCAGCATATGTAGCACCTAGAAGGTTACCCTGGGCCTGAACACGCTTCTCCTTCTCTGCCTAGACCTATTGTCAGCAGCAGCAGCAGCATTGACATCAGCATCTAACACATACAAATGTAGCAGACCTGCAGAAGCTCCTAGCATTCTTTCAGCTATAATTCCCAAGTCTGTACTGCAATGGTACAGATTATGGGGGAAAAATTAGATTGTAGGGTGTTCCCATACTTTATAGTGCTCTACTGTAGGTGCTGCCTACATGACTGGCTATCTATAATGCATTGCACCTGCCTAATATATCATTGACATCATTTAACGGCCCTAGTTTATATTAAGAAAGGATCAGCACTAATTAGTGCATCATTGGCCTTTTAGATACTCTGAGCACTGCAGTGCACCACACAAACATGTGCACCGTAGGTAAACAGTGCTTAGCAGTCAGTGCACATCCCCCTAAGCATGCACACTCAGTATGGTGGTAAGGCGCAAACATGTGCAGCTATGCTCAAATCAGCTCAGATGTTAGTGGACACACCCTCTCCTTATGTCAGCTACCTTCTCTGTGGACACTGACATTGTTCTCTGCCTACATGAAGGGGGTTTGCAGACATGATTACCCCATTATTCTATTCAGTAACTCCAACTTACTTGCATAAGTATCCATGCTCACAACCTGGATACTGCATGCTTTCAAGTCCTACCACATTAGCACCAGCACCAATGCACCAGGGTCCTGTAATACTGTTCTGTCTCATGATATTAATATTTGATTTTTCCACTTTCTTTTAATAAGGCATGTTTGTGCACTGAGGCATACCGTGCAAACATGCCAAGATTATTAAAAAAAATTATCTTGACATATTTACTGCAACTTTTGGAACACACAGAGGATCATTTCACTCACATCTGTGTGTGATATGCTATTTCTATCTATCAACATTTTTACAGCCCCTTTTGTCTCTCTACAGTCCTATATATACATGTATATATATATATATATATATATATATATATATATATATATATATATATATATATATGCATTGTGCACAACTATTGCATTTAGAAGTGCCCTTTTTATTACTAGAAAAACATAAACTCTTTGGTTGTTCCTTATAACATAATCTATGTTTTTAAATCCACCCCTTTCTTGTACCCAAAATTGGGTCGATCTGTTATGACTCCTTCAAGCTCTGGAATATCCCTTAGTATGGGCCAGTACTTGATAATTATACCTTGCATAGCTCTTGTATTCTTACTGTATGTCAACATAGACCTCTGTGTCTGTAATGATTTGAGGGATGTCCTTGGATATCATTATCAACCCAGAGCACTGGTCTAGCCATTGTATTATACATTCCTTTAACTTCTTCCTTCACACTAAGTACTTGATTAGCATTATAACCTCTTTCAATAAATTAGCTTGCTAGCCTATCTAACTGTGCCTCCATAAACTTGCCTGAGGTATTCAGCCTAGCCACTCTAACCATCTGGTTCTTCAATACATTTTTAAATATAAAGGGAGGGTACTTGCTCACTCTGTGAAATATGAATTTCTTTCTACATATTTCCTATAAAACTGTATAGTGAAAAAACCTTGTTCATCCTTTTGTATAATAATCAAGGAAATTTATCCGCATAGAATTAAAATGTCATTTAAACTTTAAAAAGCAAACTTAATTTGAAATGTATTCTATAAAATTATCACATTCTATCACATTTCCTTGTCAAATCAAGAGCAAGTCATCTACAAAATGTCATATCTTCACAGAATGAGCATTATTATTACTTATTTTATTACCATTAAGGCAGTTCAACATTTCAGAGGTGGTCTGTCCTGGTTGTGGTAAGACCAGAAGTTCAGAAACCTAAAAACAGTCAATCCTTCTTTGAGGTGGGTGAGAGACGTGTGTATACATGGCTTGATGTGATGGCAGGTAAGCCTAGGCTCACAGGATTAGTAAACACAAAAAAAAAACTCAGCAGGTTCAAGGTATGTTTTGCCTGTAACTAGAGTATATGTGCCTGGCCAACATCTCATTTTATGCATGCATGTGCTCTCATTGCAGAAAGGATCACTCTGTCCTGAAATGTTCGACCAATAATCACATTTGGCAGGCAAGTCATTCCCTACTAACAAAAACAGGCTTTCTGGGGTTAGCTCATATGTAGGATCAGGTGAGGAGCATTATTTGGAGGACAAAAGGTCAGACCTTATTTTTAAGCTGCACACCGAACATACGTCTTTGGCATTTTGGCATTCCCTATAAAGTCAAATGTTCCTGAAGCTATTTTAGCAGATTACCTCACACCTAGGTTAGGCATTAAATGTTTATTGGTTTTTCATTCAGTTTTCCCCTGAAGGCGACTTTTACCCCCAAGGCACAACGTTGTTTTAATCTTCAGTCTGTATCAGATAAAACTGAACAACTTCAACAGCTTGTTAAAAAGGAAGTTAGAGAGGACAGGGTGACTGGCCCATTCCCCACTTACACCTTTCTGGGTCCCAGTTTGGGGTTTGTTACCTTAGGTGACTCATGGACAGTACAGTGTAATCCACCACCTTTCTTTTTCTGAGTGACAGCATTAGCAAGACTGACTCTCGAGTAAAACCTTCCACTTTTATAGATGCCATTAACCTCATACTTTAATTTTCTAATCCCTGACTTGTAAAGGCATTCAGAGAGTCAGCCTTTAGCCTGATCTCTATTTAACCAGAGTACCGGCCTCTGCTGGGAAAGAGTGTTGAAAGGCAGTATCACATTGGCATGGCAATGCCCATGGGATGTTCCTTGTCATGCTTCACTTTCAAAAAGGTTAGCTTCGTTCTACACTGGGCTTGGGAACAGCAAGTCCCATACCAGTTGGCTGTCCATTATTTGGATGATTTTCTGATCATAGGTAATGGTGCTAATGAAGATTTAGTAATCTTGCCATGGCTATGTCAGGAGTTAGGGGTTCCCTTCGTGTTGTTGGGAGGCTTGTGCTGTACACTACTCTTCCTCTTTTAGGTGGCTAGCTACCAAACTGAGTAGTTTTTGAGATCACATCAGTAACTTTTCTAATGGCAAAGAAAGTTCGAGTGCATCTAATTAAACAGCTAATGGGATTGTTCAGCTTCACATGTAGGGCAGATCCCCCTGGATTTTCACTCAAGCATTGTCTGACCTACTTAAGAGTGATAAACAGAAGCACTATTGGATCTGAGTTACACACAGATTAAAGGAGGACTTTAATTTATGGCACTTCTTTTTAGAAGATTACAATGGCATCTCCTACTGGCAAAATGATTGGGTTTTATCCTCTCAGCTACATTTGTTTGCCGATAATGTGTGGATAGGTTGCTATGGAAGCCTATTTTCAGGGCCAGTTGTTCTCCTCCCCCTGGCCAGACAACTAGTCCTCTCACAATTTTTAAAGATGTTACATGTTTCCTAAAAGAAGATGCCAATCTGGGTGACTACATGTGTTTGTCAGGACCAGTACCATCATAGCAGAGTAGTGTTCCATTCTGATGACCAAGTGGTAGTGCAGGTCCTCTCCAGGAAAACTTCAACTCCACACGAGCACAGTCTTTACATCAGCAGTTTATTCTTCATAGTTTGTGGATCAATTTGTCTATTAAGAAAATATATATTCGGGGTAGAACCAATTAATTCATTGTCTTGAGGCCGTGGTGGTACAGCGGTAGAGTTGTTGCCTCACAGCATGAGGTTCTCCTTTGCGATTCTCAGCTGGAGTGCCTTCTGTGTGGAGTCTGCATGTCTTCCCCGTGGTCGAGTGGCCTCCGAAAGACATGCGTGAATGGGCAAGTCTTTTCTGAAGGTTGGGCGTCGGGCTGGCAACTCGGCACCATAAAAATTGACTGCCAATCGTTAGCGGACCAGAGTTCCGCTGTGGCGACCCCCTAACTGGGAAAAGCTGAAAAGACAAACAATGAAAGATGCAGATTCTTATCCTGCTGCTATTGTATTGGATTTTTTAAAACTTAAATATAAATATTTTGTCTTTGTTGATTTCATTTTATGTAGATGTTTCTTGTCAATATTATTATTGTAATTTTTAGTCTTTGTATTAATTACTGTTTTTTTTTTTGGAATGTCTGTAATTGTAATTGGAGCTTTTTTCCTCGGGTCTCCACTGAAAATGGGCCTTTGGCTCAGTTGGACCAACCTGGTTAACAAATGACAATAAATAAATAAATAAATAAATTATGCTAGAAGCTCAGCAGCTGCCCACTGACATTCCAAAACACACATGGTTAATTTGCAAAGAACAGCTGCATGCATCTTTGGATTTCATTCTTGGACCCAAACCACTAAGAAATCTTATGGATCATCCTTTGAAGCATTTTTTTCACTTTACGGGTGGAGGTCAGGTTGCTTACAAACTTTGGTCTTTCTAACTTATTTGCTGGTATTTGTTCCACAGGTGCTATTACAGGAAGACCATCAAGATCCTTTGCGTACATTTAGCAGCTATTATTTTTTAGGCTAAGCTATCTGGCATCAAGATCCTTTGCATACATTTAGCAGCTATTATTTTTTAGGCTACACTATCTGGCTTAGCTGAAAATACCAAGTCATGGATGGTTTCCTAGAACAGTTTTAGGTTGGGGAAAAGTCTTGGGCCATATCAGTAATAGCCATTGTCCCATCGACATAAGTATAGTTTCCAGTCTTCTTGAAGGTATATACAGAGTGATCTGTGACTATCATGCCTATGCTACTTAGACAGCATTGATGCCTTGGATGTATTGCAGAGCTTTTCATGTTCGTGAATTACTTAGCAGATAAACCTCGGGGAGTGTCTACATTTTCATTTACTCAGTTTCCATTTGTTTTCATTATTCTAAAACTGATCAGATGACCCAGGGTCAGTTCATTAAAATGACCTGATACTCCTTGTTCTTGCTATGTCGAGTTAGCAAGTACCAGCTTCTTGTCTGAATTAGTTTTCAAAGGAGTCCATTAGAGTTGTATTGCACCCAAGTCATTTGGTTTCTTCTTTGTAGACCTCTACAAATTTAGAATCTTCCTGTTTTGGTATCAGTAAGCATTCACATCACATTGGTAAAGCATCAGATTTCACCAGACAGGAACAGTCCATTAAGATCATTAAATGTGTAGGGCATTGGTTTTATAAACAAATATCACATAATGGTGTTAATGACATTTTAAATTTGTCAGTTTTTTTCAGGTGTGAACCAAATTGTCATAATTTGCTATTCCTGCATTGTTTTAGCAGCCAGAAGGGCATTTGTTAGACTCAACAGCATCATCTCGGGTTTAGGTCCATCTTTTGTGGAGATGGTGTGGAAAGGCTATCCAGGTTTACATTGCTCCCGGTTTTTACTTACTTTACTTTCTGTACTTTATCAGCTTGCTATGCCTTGTTTGATATTGCTGCAAATGTCTGGCAGTGACATTGGACTACTGCCTAAGTGGCTTCTACTGTCTGAAATCTGTGCAATTTTATTTTTAATTCAGAATATCTACCTTCATAACATTGTTTCTTGGTCAGCCATTATTCCTGGACTGTGGTAGAGCCACATGTCATCTTTCATCACAACTGAGGCTACACATAAATTGGGTAGCCACAGAACTGTATAACTGCTCCAGTTTTATATTTTCACATAGTATAGCATTAAGAATTTAAGGATAAAGATCCTATCTGGATGAAGTCAGATGGCAATCACTTATCAGACATTGGTTACATCGACCTTAATCGAATTTTGGTGATTCAACAGTTGTTATGACTATCTTTGCAGCATTGGTAACTTAATACTTTATGTTTCAGATGCCTATTGAGCAGGGAGCCATTGCATATACAGTTAATTCCATGTTTTATTTATATTCATTGATTAATTTTACTGCCAAGAAAGGGTAACAGGCAGATTGAGTGGTGGACCCCCTTTTGTCCACTCCTTTCTCCCACTTCCATGGTCATTTGTGTTGTTATAGAACTGAAGGGAGTCTGAGTGGAGGCAGAAGCTATGCTGCTATGGAGGCAAGCTCATAAATAGTGCTTGGGTCAGACAAGGCCACTGAGGGGGGTGGTTGGTACTCCTCTGTGAAATGGCAGTCCAATGTGTGCTTGTTGATTCTGTCATTGCATGAACTATTGGCTATGTGTTTACATGGTTACTGGTATATGTTCAGTAAAAGGGCACAGTGGCTAAACTGGTTTAGCGTTTTTTATTAACAGACCAAGTACAAATCCCTTTGAACTTGAAGAGGGAGTTGTACTTTGTTATGTGAGGTTAGGGGCCTGGGCAGAGGACACAGCATTAAATATTTTCAGCCATGACTGCTTTCTGTTAGTTTGGAGTGGCAGCTAGAAGTTTGCTCTCCCTCTCATCCTTTGCAGATCAACTACAGGGCCTCCGTGGGGTACAGATTTTCTTCTTTTGGTTTCTATCCTGCTTTTTTTGTCCATTTGCATTGGTATAGAAATTGGGGGAGTGAGAGTGGAGGCAGACATTATGCTCCCATTAGGAAAAGCCCTTAAACAGTACTTGAGTCAGACAAGGCTAATAGTGGGACAGTTGGCATGCATCCTGGAATTGGCAGTCCTAAATGTGTGCAGTTTGTTGATTCTGTCATTGCATGAACTATTGGTTATATGTTTACACGGTTATTGGTATGTGTTCAGGTAAAAGGTCACAATGGCTATATTGGCTTGATATTTTTATTAGCAGATAAAAAATCAAATTCAAATAACTAAACAAATCTTAGAATTTTATAGTAAACACCATGATATACCCCCCCAAAAAAGACCACTTTTAATGTCTGAAATTTTTTATGTTTATGCAGTGTGATAATGGAAAACAGATTTTCTTTTTATTATTTCTAGCAGGCAAAAGAAAATAACTGTATAAGGGAGCAAAAATCCTAACACCCTCTATGTAGAGAAATTGTCGATAAGGAAACACTACAGTTCTTGTATACCACTCTGCTGAGGCTTACAAAGTCATGTGTTTTTATTATGTTGCTTTTATTGTCAATGTTTTGGTATGTTGCATCCTGTGGTGTTTTAGTGGAGTGTTATGGATTTTCTAAGGACAGACAGCAAAAAAGAAAAAGGTGAGATTCTGTTTTTTTTATCATTATTCCATTTTTCTGTATCTGCATGACTTCAGACTTAGGCAGTAGACTAGTGGTGTGGCAGCAGACCTCCTCCCATCCTGGGCAAGCAAAATGAATATTTCTTGTTGATCTGTGTGATGCTATGTTTTAGGCTATTTAAATACATTATAAGCTTTAAAAATGATATTTGTAATGTTTTGAATCTCTAACTGAATTGATGAATAATTACATTATAGGTTGTTTCAATATAGAAAGTCCACTGGTCCAGAAATGAGTCCATTTCCAGTGGAGGCCTGGGGAGAAAAGCTCAACAAAATTAGATAAAAAGATAAATATTAATACAATTCAGAAAAGTTCACAAAATTAAGTACAAAGAACATGTTGAATCACTTTGAAGAAAAAACTCACATAATGTTAGGAAGAGGATAGAATAACAGAGTGGAGGGGTGTAGAAGCATGGGATGCCATGGAGTGTGTGAAGTCTGAAACTCTGATGTCTGCCCATACTACTCTTGCCTGCAAATCCAGTAATGGGTGACTACAATCCCGCTCGTAAACTACAATGTAAAGTGGAACTGACCAGATATATGAGCTCTGCGTCTGGGTAACCTGGTTGAATCTGTATGGCTGAGAGGTATGGCCAAAGCAGGATATGGCCATTCTGTTATGTCGACAGATGTACAAGCAGGGGATCCTCAGCCACCACAGTACCAAGGTACTGGACAATTTACACAGATCCATCAGCAAGTATCTTCAGCTACTCCTCCAGAATGGCATGAGTGTGCAAGAATATGTAGGCTGCAGACCATAATACTGACACAGCTTCATTCATCTTGTATTTCCCAGGAAATAACTGTGAACAAATAAGTATATCTGTTGGTAGTTGATGACATAATACATCACAATATAAAACAGTACAAGTCTGAATATCTCTGCTAACGCAAACCATGTAAAACAAGCAGCACAGACAGCAATAGTTACAGTATCCCACTATCTTTTGCCCACTGTGACTCCATATTGTCAACCTATCTACAGATATCC
>NC_056726.1:679421053-679456053 GCF_019279795.1 Protopterus annectens | reverse complement strand
CTTAGAGCCTTCTCTGACCACTGCTTGCAGCTGATTGTGGCAACTACTGGTTTATGCTGTGAACCAACTGTTTTACTGGGGATGACATTGCAATCATGGATTCTACCCCAGTGCCTTTTCCTTACGAAATCTACCTGAGTTGCATGTTGGCTACTCTTGTATGTGATCTTGTGACTGTCTCTCTTTCTGAACCATGTGTTGGCTACTATCAAGCCATTTGCCAGACAGAAGTCTAGAATGGCTTCTCCTTCTTTATTCCTATTTCTCCACCCATGTGGACCCAGGCAGTCCTCATATCCTGTTCTGTCTGTCCCGATATGTGCATTTAAGTCACCCATTATCAACACCAATTCATGTTGTCCTGCTTTATCTAGTAGGTCCTGCAACTGCTGTCTGAATGCACTCTTTTCCTCACTATCACAACCCCCCTGCTGTGGTTAGGCTGAGATTATGAATACTGTCCTATCATTACACTGGAGTCCAATTGCCATGAGTGTGTCATTAATTCTGATGATATCCCTCACTGACTTCTGAAGCCTCTGTCTCATCACAATTCCTACACCATTTCTAGCCTGTCCACCACCTGAGTAGTAGAGTCTGGATCCCAAGCCAAGTGGCTTTGTTGCACTGCCCTTCAATCTCGTCTCTTGGATACATAGGATGTCCAGCCTCCTCCGTATCATCATGTCATCCACTTCTAAGCTGCGTCCTGTCAGTGATCCTACATTAAGCGTAACAATTCTCAGTTCATGTTTGGCAGGTTGGTTGGTTTTATGTCCAGCTTTCACTCAACAGAGCTATCCCAGGTAACCCAGGCTGGGCAACTAGACACCAGCCAGCCAGTAGCCTAGCCTATTGCCAGTATCCTAGTGACCCATGGCTGCTGGGCTGCTGGGCTTTTATGGCGGGCACACACTGGCCAATAGGGGCACATATACCCCTCCCAACATGGGTCTCTGGCATGGATCAGAGAGTAGGCTGGGTCCTCAACCCACTTATCACCGGTAACTACCCATGCCCATTTTTTGGCGACAGTCAACATGACCGAATCACCTAGAGCCATATTTTACACCGTCAAGTGCCACGGCACGCAGTTTGTGATCCGTGTTCTCCTATCTTGAGGATACTGCACACCACAATAGATGCCCAAAGCAGTTGGTCTTTTTACAACTCTTCTCCCCATTGGGCACCATGTAGAGTCTGTGCTGCTGCCCACAGCTCCATTCATTGGTGAGTTTGAGATGGAAACACTTAGCATGTTTTTCGAACATGGGAGAAACCCCACTGAGACACTGAGAGAACATGCAAACTCCAAACAGGCATTAGTCAGAGGTCAGGATCGAACCTTGTACCTTGTGCATTGGAGGCGAAGACCTTAACCACTAAGCCATCTGGTCTCTATCCCATCTGGTCTCTATCCATGTGCATGTATATATATATATATATATATATATATATATATATATATATATATATATATATATATATATATATATATATATATATATACATACACACAGACACACACATATATATATATATATATATATATATATATATATATATATATATATATATATATATATATGTATGTATATATTTATATACACACACACACATATATATATATATATATATATATACATCAATATACAGCTATATAAACATATGTATATAAATATATATGTGTATATACATGTATACATATATCTACATATGTATATATATATATATATATATATATATATATATATATATGTATATATCCTTGTTATGTGTGAACATGACTGTTGTATATACCTTCCCAGATGTAACACACCATATTTATCTGATATGTGTATATGTAGATATAACAACATACTGATTCAACATTAATTTCATAACAAGTACTGCATAATTGCAGAAGTCAAAGCAGTTGTTCACTACTATTCAGCATGTGTACTGACAGATATATTGGAAAAAAACATCAATCATTTTCGCAGCTGTGATGGCTTAGTAGTTAACTGCTGTGATTAGAGTGTACAGGGTCATGGGTTCAAGACCTGCAAGGGCTGTTTATTTTGTTGCTATGCAGAAAAAGGACTGTTGGATACAGAGTGGTTAAGGCCATTTTGAACAGCTTTAAGCAGGTTTGCATGGATTTGCCTGACGGTAAGCACTGCTAAGATATGGTTAAACGAAAAGCTACTTAGACTGTATAGGCTTCATTTACCAGTGCAAAAATCTGCTTATCATTTATATTTAAGCAATGCTGCTAAGCATGGCTCAGCCCTTGTAACAAGTGATCACATTCCAGTCTGATGAAATAGCATGGTAATTACATCTTTAATAAGTGTTTTCATTTCCATGTACATAACATGCTTATATGTGCTGTCATTACAGTAGCAATGGGGACACCTGAGTATATATGGCTAGCACAACAATCTTTTTCTTTTGTATGTGTTAAATAAATGGGTAGTATCCCAGGTTATATACAGTCACACTTACATGTATTGTGTCATTACGTCACTACTGTTAACACTGCTTTCCCAAATAACAGTAAATTGCAGATTGTGGTACTGGAACCATACACCCCTCCATGCAAAGCTGGACTCTGAGTACTGACTATTGTGTTCTTGGTGTGTGAGCTGTGTGTTGTTAAGTACTTGCTACTGGATATTGATCTGATATATGGATATTATCTGTAGACTACTATGTGTATAAGACATGTCATTGAGGGCTCCTGTCATGTAGTAATGTCATACCTATCAGTGTCAGATGTCTGTCTGTCAAAACATTAATACCAGTGCATAACCTGTTGGCTATCTGATTTCTCTCTGTCCTCTGTACAGATGTGCAAATGTCAGGTATCGATCTTGGCTGCTTCCAGGCAATCTATGCTTGACTGACACTGACACGTCTGCCCAGCTGTGTTATGAATACCACAACTAGTAAACCCCACCTTGTATGCACCACATGCCATGGATACATCAACTAGACTACCACAGTCAACAGACCATGCTTGGGTACAGATCTCCAACCTAGACACTGGCCATGTTATGTAATATATGTTGCAAATATGTCAATTGGAGCACCTCACTAGCCCTCTCCCAGAGACAACCAGATGATTGGATGTTGCATTTACCTGTCACCCTGAGGATCCTTCATGTGGCATAAGTTGATAGATGGCCTGCTGAGAAATGTCAGGTGGCATGATACCACTGTACCCACATCACCTACTCTTCTCATCTCTCCATGGACAATATCCTGGCTCACACCTATGAACACCTGCACCTTTGTACCCCAGTACTGACAACTGTGTCAGTGTGTATTGCTGAGAATAACAGGATCTGTGTTTTTATAAACCTGCAGTTGATAATACCCTGAGGATCTTTTCACACAGTACACCCTCTATTGCCATAGTTAGAAGTGGCTGCTGCTGTAATGGACATTAAATGTACCTTGTTAGACTCTTCACCATATGGGCTACCTGGAGCTTGCAGTACCAACACAACACTGTTGTACAAATGGTTAGATAGGCATGGGTTACCCTCTGAGTCCTGGCAAGTGTGCGTATCTGTGCAAGTGTGTATATATTTAGGATACAGCATTCTGAGGCCACATTCTGCAAATACAATACACCTGGCCATACTGTATAAGGAATAGTGATGTTGCTGACATTAGGAGAGCCTTTACAAACTATCACCCTACTATCCCTGTGGCATGTGCAATAAATGCATATCCCTGTAGTAGCTCTGATGAGATATACAAGGGGTTGTATTGCAGTCCTGGTCAATGTGTGAGTGTGGGTATGTCAGAGTAGCATCATGGGTTTCAGTGAGTAAAATAACCAATGTGGAGTGTGGGTGCTGGGTATACTGTCTTTACACCATAGTAGCCCCAGTATATGTCCCAAGGTCCACTGTATGAGAACCACTGTCCCCATCCACCATACAGGTAACTGAGTACACTATCCAGCCCAGTGATGCATGTGCTGTGTGCAAATTATCTGTAACAGAATGTACTCACTGACATGGTAGTTAGCACTGATAAACCCAGGTCTCTCAGATGTGTCTATGACTGTTGTGTGTTTGTCAATGTGTATATGACAGTATGTCATACTATGTATTGTTCATTAACACCCAGTACATCCCTCATTACAATACTGTACAAGGCCTGGTGATGTTCCTCACTTAACAAGAGACTTGGGACACACCTCATCCTAAAAGCTGTGCTGTGTGTGCAATTAAGGTCAAACACATTAGTAGCAATAAATACCTAGGTAGGGGGTTTTACTCTCAGTGTTGCCAAGTAAGTGTGTGTGTATGTGAAGGGATCGACTTCAGTTTGCAGAAAATGCATGTCCCAGGAGGTTATCTGTCTGAGAACTGACTGGCAAATGTTAACATTTCAAAGGAATCATGTCATGGAAATTCATTCCATCAAAACTAGAAGTAGATGAGTAAATGCCCTCTTGCCCACTCTATAGCTGTAGAACAATACTAGAGTTGGTATATATAGTTGGTTGTTGATGTTGTGAACACAGCCACCCTCATTAGGGTTATTGTTGTGTGTATCCCTCCACTTAGTCTGCTGTAATACTGTACAGTTTATCTTAACAGGTTAAGTAGTTGTCACTCACAGTATGTGCAGCTCTACGCCACCCCACACCCTCCAAAGTGTAGGGCTGTGCCACCCACACCAGCACACCTATGTTTACCAACACTGGGATTGGACTACATTGGGGAAGGGGACATATACCCTGCCAGTACCATCGTCAATGGCATTAAAGTAGCTGACTGATTATTTACTGATGTGATGTTTTGCCTATTTTGTCTTGGTAGAATTACATATGCTAAAATGAAGTCACTGCAAAATTAAGTACATCCACATGTACAGTATTCTCTGTGTATTGCATCAACATCAAAGCCTCTGTGTGTGTGTTATACACAAACATGTGGTGTGTGCCACCAAGTACACTTACTATTGTCCACTGTAGAAAGGCTGCTGACATCAGCCACCATGCACTCACCTGTATACACCCCTCAGACCTAAAAGCCATGTCGCACATGCAGTAACTGTTATACAGACCTGTTACTTGTGTTCAGCTTTACCCAGAATATGACACAGTCAATGTATCATCATAGTGCCATACCCTTTGTAGAATAAAAACAGCAGACCAACACCATGCTGACACCTAGACACCTACAACACAAACTGAATACATTATGGAGATCACTATCAGTCAGTGTTAATAACAGCTATAATGTATCATGGCTGCACAGCTACACATCCTGACATGTAAGCATTAAACTTTCCTGCTGAAAACATGCTACACAGCATTACATTGCACCCCTTAGTACATTCAACCTGTGCATCAGAACCATATTATTCTGTCCCTGCATTGCTGGTATGGATGACAGAGATGTGACACACTTATTATCATATGCACAGGGTGTGTTGTGGGTTTTCCAGAGACCTAGGCTGAAACATTTGGTTGACATCATGTGTGTGTGTTATGGGGTTTCATTATTAATTCGGCTGTGCAGATGTGGTGTGTGTGTGTGTAGGTATGGAGGTGCCCTAGCTGTGTTGGTGATGTGTGTGTGTGTGTGTGTGTGTGTGTGTGTGTGTGTGTGTGTGTGTGTGTGTGTGTGTGTGTGTGTGTGTGTGTGTGTGTGTGTGTGTGTGTGTGTGTGTGTGTGTGTGTGTGTGTGTGTGTGTGTGTGTGTGTATGCACACAGTTTGGCCATATGGCTGCCATATACAGGAGTTTGTTGGACAGCTGCATACCATACATAGCAGGGTGTGCAGTTCACCATCTACAGCCACAGACATGAGAACTGTGTCTGCCAGGGGTTCCATGAGCACTACCAGTTTCAAGGCCAGATATGGTACTCTGCCCTGATAATGACAAATGTCCGCTGGATCCTGGTCCCTATTGGGACCGGCCAGGGCAATGTGCATGTGGCCTGCTGTGTTGTGGTGTGGACAGCACTCCCCCTGCAGTGCTGGTGCTAGTACTGCCACTACGGGAGTGGCTCTGACTTGTTGCCCACCACGTAGACCTACTCTTGTTGGTGTCGCTGACCTACGTCCATGTGTCTGTCACCCTACTCCCACCATGTGCTCTAACACAGACATTGCACGGGCAAGGAGTCCCACCATCTCACCCAACCATCTATCCAGGACCTCTGCAAAATAATGGTGGGCACCTGCGAAACCACGGATGTTGTCAATAACAGCAGAATGAGTAACCCTCTGGAGCCTCAGACTCTGTCTGGTGTAACGTTCCATATGTGCTTGTGCCTCCATGATGGCCCAAAACATGCATCTGGTGACACCTGCTGTGGCACTTTTGCCAGGGGCATGATGGACAGTAGCCCTCCTATGAGCACCCCTGTACATCTGCCTGTGTGGTATCTCGCCGGTCATCTGGTGAGGTACCACACAGGCAGATGTACATGGGTGCTCATAAGAGGGCTACTGGCCCTCCTACGAGCACCCCTGTACATCTGCCTGTGTGGTACCTCACCGGTCATCTGGCTATGGCTGCTGTTTACAGACACACTTGCCATAGGCACCACCCTGTCCTGTCCCATGCCACCACCTGCCAACTGTCCCTCATCTATGGCCACTGGTGATGGGGTATGTATAGGCAATGTGACTGTGTGTGGGGATGGGGTGGATAACAGTGGGATATCAACCACTGGCACGGCTTCAGCCCCTGACAACTCCGCCTGTGCCTCACCATACCTATCATCGTCAGAGTCTGTATGGACACTAGCATCAGTTTGTCTGCAGGAAGGACCCTGACCCACCTTGCCACCTGTGAGGGGAAAACAGAAAAGGTACTTTAAGACTTGTGCGTCATTGCTTACCTCAGCACACATGCACACACACACACACACACACACACACACACACACACACACACACACACACACACACACACACACACGCGCACACACTCACCCACACACACACACACACACACACACACACACACACACACACACACACACACACACACACACACACACACACACACACACACACACACACACACACACACACACACACACACACACACACACACTTACAGGTGAGGTAGTGCAAAGATATTACACAGACTTCTCATTAATCAATTGTCAACATGCATGACATATGGCACTCAACAGCATGCACTGCAGCTATACTCAATGCCTGTTACCACCATTATACATCTCTGTAATGCATGAGTTGTATTAGTGGGTGATGCTCCTTCCCCTGGAACACACTGCACCCATGTACACAGCATTGCTGTTCAACTGTTCAGCACCCTGCCATGTACTGTGCAGCATACCTCACAAGTGTACACACCATTGCTGAATGTGTATATGTGTGGCAGCTATGTTTGCTCTGTTACTCACAGCCCCTATGTGTTTGTCTGATACATACCTGGGCTGATATGAGGACAGATGTCAATAGTAAATTCCTGACATCTGATTTACAGATCTCATCATCAGCAGTGCATGTATGAGCAATAAAATCAAATTATACTGTCAACCTCCAAATGCTTAGTGTGGCTATGAGGAGTGTACACACCCTTATTGACATGCCACCCTCTTCCCTGATATACCATGGGGCCACAATACTCCATATGTTAACATTACACACACCTGATATGTGACATATGATCTGTGCAATAAAATGCAGTATCAAACAAATGTGTTATTTGTGCAGATTTTTATTGGGATGCTTACAATATGTGGGTTGCATAATTGTGTGCACCCTTAATATGATGGTTTATTGCAACACCTGTTAAGTGAACTACACCAGTCTCTATTCCTGGAAGGGGTATACTAGCATGGCCTATCTTCACTTGCCCTACAAATGTTCCCCAACTTTGCCAGATTGCATGGTCAGCTCATGTGCACAGCCCATGGAGGTCACACAGTGCATTCACTATTGCTGTGGAGTCAGGGTTATGTCTGGCACAATGCATGACCTTGACTGTGTTCAGATACAGCCATTCTTAGCAAGCTTTGGCTGTATGCTTCAGTTCACTGTTGTGTTTCAGAATGATACCCCTCCCCATCCTCAGCCTTTTTGCAGATTGACAATTATTGCCCACACATGACTGTCATTTTGCAGTGTCCCAAATTCAGAACACTATGTCTAACGGCCTAGTTCCTGCTAATGAACAGCAAACCTAAAGGTGTACACTGGCACCAGCAAGGTACAGATGGGGGTGGTGGGCCTGAGGTAGAGTGAGGTTTTGCTTGTGCAGCACATGTATCTTTATTATTACTGTCTGTAGGTTTCAGCCTTGGTCTCAGTACACCATTAAACATTTCAACACATGCCTTTGGGTGACTTGATGTTACGCATATGCTACCTGTAGAGAGCCTTGGATGATGTATCCTGTGGAACAACTATTCCATCTGATTACCGTAACCCACAGGCCACACTTATGCAGAGCTCAGGTAATTGTCGACACAGTTACTGCACAAGCAGTAATTGCTAGACATTTCTGCAAGTCCCTCAGTATTGCTGCATGTGTCTGGGCAGCCTCCATGACCACTTTGCAACATGTGTTGTCATCTGTCTTGGATGGGCATCTGTTTATTTTCTACATTAATGGTGTCCAATACTTCATCATCATTCGTCACATACATGCTTGTCTGCACTGTTTACCATGGTATATGCAATTGCGAGGTAAGGCTACATCTCCCACTACTGAGTGCTACCTTTTGGATATGGGATCCATTCCATGGTTTGTAAGATGTGTGCAAGCCAGAGCTGCCTCTGTTGCAGGTGAGTGGGCAAATGTCATGGACATACTTCTTGGACAGCAGACTATTACTTGGTGTGACATAGAGGAGCCGTACTTAATGGAAGGTGCATACTCAAGGCGAGTGAATGCTGCAGTACCTCAAAAACTGCTTCCACAATATGTTATTTGGAGTGTGTGCACACATATGCTTCCATTTTTTGTTAAGTTATGTATTCCCCATATTTGTTGTCCTAGCATAGGATTACATCTTACACATTCATTGCACATGTTAGGATCACATTACAGGTTGTAAAAGTTGTGAGATGTGGTATTGTGATATGCCATTGTGGAGTTCTGTAACAGTTGCCATTGTAATACCGGTATATACACTGTTGTAGCCACTGTATAAGGGTAATGTTTCATACGTGTCCCTACTGCAGGCCATTTGTCCCACCATTATGTTTATCTCTGTCCACATATCTTGCACTGACAGGTTGTTAGTTATACTACAGGACTCTTACATACCCTTCAGATATGCCACCATGGTGCCCACTGTGATGAAGTGCAGTTAACAGCAACAATAAGTGAACATGTACAGCATGCATTATGGGTAGGTGTGTTAAATATGTGCATGGCAAATGCCATGGCCATAACATGGCTAGTGTATTGGCAAACATGAACAAAAGACCTCCACACTCACCAGCTTCAGGATGCTGCCCCAGAGGTGTATCAGAGGGACCTACATAGTTGTGTGAGAGATGTGATGTCAGTAGCCACACCCATAGCATTGGTACATGGTAGGAGCAGCATTTCAGTACATCAACAGTACAAACCCACAATACTACAGATTATGCACATCTGTTCATTACTACACTGCAGTGACAGACTATGTTATCTGACATATGCATGAAGATACTTTACAGATGAAGATGGATAAGCAACAATGGTCTACTAATGTGCCCTGGGGCCTTACCTTCACACTCCTCGTCCATTGTGTGGGTAGCACCCACCTCCACAATGCTATCTTCAGGTTCTTGACTTGGCTGGTGGGCAGGTACCCCAAGGCTGGCGAGGAGCTCCTCAGTGTGTCAGTAGGGGCTGGATGGCATTACCCCCACCTGTGGCTAGCTGGTCCCTCCTAACTGCAACAGTACACTGATGGGTGTGGTGGATGAGGTCAGTGCAATGATGTCGCACCTGCTCATAACTGCGGTTATGCAGGCTGGCATCGTTTACCCTGTGGATGAGCACATTCCACAGGACAGTCCTCTCCTGCAGATCATGGGCCATATGCCCAAAAAGGGTGCCATTGTGATGCACCATGAAGTTGATGAAGATTTTATTATCCTGTGGAGTGAATGCAGGCAGTTGCTCTCCTGACATGGTACCCGCAAGACATAAACAGGACAAAAGGTCTGAGAACCTCATACTGTAAGGATATAATAGTTGTTAATTGACATCTCTCTCTACCCCCCCCCACCATATCTGCAAAAATAATCTGAATACACACATCAGTTGGTTAGTTTACACCAAACCTACTGTTGGGACATATATCCTATTGTGCATCAAATATTGAAATTTGTTTCTATTCATGTTCCATGTTAAAACACTATCATTGGTGGCCTGTTGCTAACAATGTAACCTGTATGCCATTGTAATGGCTGCTGTAGTTCCATATATGCATGTGTTCTGTTTGCTATGCAACTATTCAAAATCTGGTGTTCTGGGTTACTGGGACTATGTATGCATGCTGTTATAACTAATCCTAGATTGTGTTGACTGTTACTACCCACATATTTTCTAAAACTGCAATACAATAGCACATTTGTGAAGGCTATTCCCAGCAGAACCACCTCTCCCACCTTATCTGGCCATGGCACCAGGCCACAGCACGTCTGGGACCACCCAGGACCTCATCATCTGCTAGTCCTGCACTACCTTCAGGTGGAACCACCTCAGGGGATGGTGCCTGTTCTCCCCCCAGGAGAGCACACAGAAAAGATCCTTGTAACCTGAAGTCAGGTCCAGGGTCTGGTGCATAGGGAGCTCTGCAGAGAATTGTGAGATCTGCTACAACACCTTAAGGCCCTTGTGATACATGTAGAGATTCAGCCTGCCCCTCCTGATCAGCCCCCAGCACAGCCACCTTCAGGGCCGTGAAGGTGCAGTGGTGACTGCCCATGGGTGGGTACCTCAGTCCCAATGTTTCAATTTGGGGGCTCATGGGCTTCCAATTTCCAAACACCCCTCCTTGTCCAAGGTGTTTACCCACCACTTGTGTCATATACTGCCTCTGTATGCTGTCATGTCTGTCTTGTCTGTCTTCCGAACCAACCTATCTCCCCATATATACCTACTATCCTTCCCTAACATCCCACTCTCACCTTAACATAAAAATAGCAATCTGTTCCCATCTCAAATGTCACACCATACATAACTGTCTATTTGGAACCCACTTACAACTGCTTACTGGTGCCTTAATCACTCTGTACCCAACAGCCCTTGTTCAAGCCAGCAAATACATTATCAGCCCTTGCAAGTGTGTAATCCAGGACCCTGCACACCATAACCACATCAATTTTCCAGTAAGCCATCAGACCTGCAGATATGTGTGATGTGTTCTCAAACATATCATGCAGCACAGTCATTCAACAGTAGGGGAAATGTATGTTGATATATATATATATATATATATATATATATATATATATATATATATATATATACTTAAATATATCTATACATCTCTATATCTATATATGTCTGTGTGTGTGTGTGTGTGTGTGTGTGTGTGTGTGTGTGTGTGTGTGTGTGTGTGTGTGTGTGTGTGTGTGTGTGTGTGTGTGTGTGTGTGTGTGTGTGTGTGTGTGTGTTGGTATATATGTAGACATATACATCTGTAGACAAATTTTACGAATTTTTTGACTATATCAACAATTCCACAGATTTCTTAAAATTTACATATACTCTTTCATTGGAGAAGTTGCAATACTTAGATGTTGAAATATACAAGACAGGAAGTGATTTTGCAACTAAGATCTTTAGGAAGCAAACCTTTTGCAACTCCTTCCTTCACTTCATTAGCGCACACCCCTCACACTGTAAGAAAAATATTGTAAAAGGTCAGTTTGTGAGGGGTAGTAGAATGACCAGCTAGTGAAGATTTTTGGCAGAATGCAACTTACTTACCAGGATGTTTGAAGAAAGGGGCTACCCAAGCAATTTCATAATGAAGTTGAGAAATGAGGTGGAAATGGGGAGAAACACCAAATTTCAGCCAATAAAGGGACAAAGCAATATTATCCAAATGGTAGAAAATAAAACAACTTGTAGTGAAAAGAACCAGGATTTGAACAAGCTTTAATTATGGAATACAATGTGTCCAACATTCGAGTTAGTGAAATATTTAGAAATGAATGGAAAAATTTTTAGCTTTAACTGATATAAATGGCATCAATAATTTGATGCCAAAATTGTATATAGAAATTCTAGGAGTATAAAGAATATTTTTGAATCCCAATCAAAGCATAATAGAATAAGTTATGGAATAGATGGACAAGAAAAGAAAGGTAGTTATAAGTGTGGTCATTGCAACCAATGCCAATATATGTCAAATGCTACGGAAATAATTATTCCTAGTAGGAATAACATAATAATAAAGAGCAAAGGTTTTATAATTGTGAGACCAAGGGGTAATTTACATAAGCATTTGTAAAAATGCAATTCCTTCTATATAGGAAAGACTGAACGCATTACCTGAGGAGGAGAATATCTGAACACTATTATGAGATTTCCAAGGCTAAAGACACTAATGCCCTGTATAGGCATACAAAAGAGTGTGAAGAAGCTGTTTTCAACTTTTTTGTTATTGAACAGGTCAAAAAGGATTTAAGGGGAGGTTTATGGGAAGAAAGAGTAGCCTATAGGGAATTATGGTGGCAAATTTTTCTCAATGCTACAAAAAAACCAGGCTTAAATGAGAGTGTTTCAATAACATCAGTACTCAAAATTAAATCTGCTGACATTTAAAAACAACAAACAACAAATATAAAACCTTTACTTGTAATTTGCATTCACGACCACTAGATGGTGTTTTTCATTCATAAAAAGTAATGATTTGCAATGAATTTGTGTCTCATTATCTTAAATAGAAAAGTCTTTTTTCAAATATAAAAGAAAAAAATTTTTTTCCTGCACTCTATCAATTTTTGTGATATGAATATCAATTCTATATATCTTGGATATTTTATATTTTAAAAGTGTATTTTTCATTAACAATATGTAAATTTTGGGTCATTTATTTTTAATGATATGTGTTTTTAATATTCATGATAGGCAGTAACAGATTGGTTGTTTCTTGATGCACATCGACTGATTGGATACTTTTGAAAAATAACAGTATTTATAATGCATATAATTTATTAATTTCAGCATTATCTGATGAAGTCTTTGTCATTGGAGACGAAAACGCAATTTTGTCAAGAGCGTTAATCTGCAGTTTTTATATGTTCGTGTCTTACTTGGTGGAATTAAACAGTGGAACCTTTGCTGGTGTGTTTCCTGCCTTCTACTAGGCTGTTTTGGATTTTTTTCTTGGTTTTTGGTCGTTTTTCTACACTTACTGGTTTCGTGTTTTGCAACCTTGATGGAAGGAGGAACGCCAAAGGAAGAGATGGGGGAATCACGGAGACTGATAGGTCAATTAACGCAGCTTATTGACCTTTTGACGCCATTATGCCAGACGCTATGCCGGAAGCAAGGGGGAGAGGTTACCAATGGATTGAAAGGACTGAACGGACCGAATGGTCAATGGGAGCCAAATCGAAAGAAAACGTCGCAAAAGTGCTCTTACACACAGCGACTTAGAAGGGGAACAACTTTATGCTGAAACATTCAATCCGGCTAAGACGCCAATGGTTTTGGCGCCAACGGAACCTGAAAATGGATCTACTTCTTTGCTGGCTGAAGCCAGCGATACTCGGATAACCCCACAAACGCCAATAGGAGCAAAGGTACTGTGAATTATTCTTTCCACAACTCGTGGAAGAAAAATGATATTAATGATTGGCTGAAAATGCCTTTCAATATACAGTTTAAAAGCGGACAAAAACATTTTTCTAGTGATGGCACAAGCTATCACAATAAGTTGGACAAATTGTATAAATTAATGTTGAAATTTAAGACACTTACTATAGAGAATGAATATTTAAATGAGTGCATTAATAGAAATGTGGTTCGAAGGACTTAGGGTACATAAGTACCCTAATAATGTAATAGGAGGTTCTTTTTTCATCAGGAATTGTTAAAAGTTTTTAACCAATGTGGTCTCAAGTTTTAAAACTGATTATTCAAGAAAACAAAAGAGTGCAGGAATTGTTGCAAAGTGAAATAGAGACTTTAGATCAACTTATTAAGGGAGATCTTATTTTTCAAATTAGGGAAGAAAGGGACAAATACTATAAAGTAAAGGATGATATTGAATGGAAATGCAGCGATGTCATAGAAAGGAAAATAAGTAAATTAAAAAGAGATTTAAACGAGTATGAGAATAACACCCATTATCCCAAACCACCCTTTAAGAAAAATGATTATTACAAATATAGTGGTGATACCTTGGATGAAAATTATGAAAATGATGGTCAGGTAGGGGTTCATTTAGAATACGATAGTGAATTCCCACCCCTGAGGAGAAATTCGTTCAATTCTTATAATAAACAAGATGGATATCAAAATTTTCAAAAAAGGGGAGAAGGGGAGGGGAGGTATTAGTCCAAATACACCCCACCCCTGATTCTGAGTTACATCATAATACAATTCAAGTTAATGGTACTAAGCATACTTTTGAAAATTTTACCATCTACAATTTCAGCAATATTATTCCTACTGAAACACATTTTCATTTGTTAAGTAAAGGGTTCAAATTTATTCCCTCTGTTAAGGGTGAATTGGTGAAAACTATTATAGATATGAAGCTTTTCTTAAGGAAAATCAATTTCAGTGTTTTGTTTGCTTCTACCAATTCAAATATTAAGTGTAATCTGCCTCCTCAGGATTCAGTTTTGATTCGTAGAAGTACATACAACCCACCCTTACATCCTCAAATAAAAAATTTTGATAATATGTTGGAAAACGAAATTAGAAAGTTGTATGAAGAAAAGGTTATGGAATTCAATCTTTCTAAGCAGGAAAATCAAATATTATATGACTTAAGCAACAACAGAGATTTGAGAGTAATGAAACCAGATAAGGGGGGCGGTATTGTCTTCATGGAAAATATTATATATGAAGGAAAAATGAATTCTATAATAAATGATACTGTTAAATACACCTTGGTCTCACTTAATGAAATAAATTTAGCATATTGCAAAATTGACAATTTATTAGATAGTTTATTGTATGAAGGATCAATAGACAATAAAACCTTTGAATTTTTGCACGTGGCAAAACCAAGAATACCAATAATATTTGGAATACCTAAAGTCCACAAGAATGCGGAAGACCCTCCTTTGAGACCTATTGTCTCGGCAGCAGGGTCTAAAACACTTCCCTTAGCAAAATTTGTGGACAATAAGGTAAAACACATAAGTAGTGAAAATCCATATATATTGAAAGATTCTTGGGATTTCTTAAGATGCATTGGTTCACAATTATATAATGAAGACCTACTATTTGTCACTGTGGACGTAGTTGATCTTTTCATGCATACCACACCAAGAAGGCCTTAATATGTTTGAAGAAATGGTTTACAGAGATACAAAATTGACTCAGGCTGAAAAAGTGTAACTATAAGTTTAGTGGATATGGTATTAAGATATAATTTCTTTACTTTCCAAGGAGAATACTATCAACAGGTCCAAGGCACAGCAATGGGTGCAGCTTGTGGACCTATTTATGCAGATACAGTTTTAGCTAAGTGGGAGGATGAATATATAATCAATTCTATTTACAACAAATGTTGGACATTGTATCGGCGATATTTGGATGATATAGTCATATTTTGGATAGCAGGGTAGACAAATTTTACGAATTTTTTGACTATATCAACAATTCCACAGATTTCTTAAAATTTACATATACTCTTTCATTGGAGAAGTTGCAATACTTAGATGTTGAAATATACAAGACAGGAAGTGATTTTGCAACTAAGATCTTTAGGAAGCAAACCTTTGCAACTCCTTCCTTCACTTCACTAGCACACCCCTCACACTGTAAGAAAAATATTGTAAAAGGTCAGTTTGTGAGGGTAGTAGAATGACCAGCTAGTGAAGATTTTTGGCAGAATGCAACTTACTTACCAGGATGTTTGAAGAAAGGGGCTACCCAAGCAATTTCATAATGAAGTTGAGAAATGAGGTGGAAATGGGGAGAAACACCAAATTTCAGCCAATAAAGGGACAAAGCAATATTATCCAAATGGTAGAAAATAAAACAACTTGTAGTGAAAAGAACCAGGATTTGAACAAGCTTTAATTATGGAATACAATGTGTCCAACATTCGAGTTAGTGAAATATTTAGAAATGAATGGAAAAATTTTAGCTTTAACTGATATAAATGGCATCAATAATTTGATGCCAAAAATTGTATATAGAAATTCTAGGAGTATAAAGAATATTTTGAATCCCAATCAAAGCATAATAGAATAAGTTATGGAATAGATGGACAAGAAAAGAAAGGTAGTTATAAGTGTGGTCATTGCAACCAATGCCAATATATGTCAAATGCTACGGAAATAATTATTCCTAGTAGGAATAACATAATAATAAAGAGCAAAGGTTTTTATAATTGTGAGACCAAGGGGTAATTTACATAAGCATTTGTAAAAATGCAATTCCTTCTATATAGGAAAGACTGAACGCCCTGAGGAGGAGAATATACGAACACTATTATGAGATTTCCAAGGCTAAAGACACTAATGCCCTGTATAGGCATACAAAAGAGTGTGAAGAAGCTGTTTTCAACTTTTTGTTATTGAACAGGTCAAAAAGGATTTAAGGGAGGTTTATGGGAAGAAAGAGTAGCCTATAGGGAATTATGGTGGCAAATTTTTCTCAATGCTACAAAAAACCAGGCTTAAATGAGAGTGTTTCAATAACATCAGTACTCAAAATTAAATCTGCTGACATTTAAAACAACAAACAACAAATATAAAACCTTTACTTGTAATTTGCATTCACGACCACTAGATGGTGTTTTTCATTCATAAAATGTAATGATTTGCAATGAATTTGTGTCTCATTATCTTAAATAGAAAAGTATTTTTCAAATATAAAAGAAAAATTTTTTCCTGCACTCTATCAATTTTTGTGATATGAATATCAATTCTATATATCTTGGATATTTTATATTTTAAAAGTGTATTTTTATTAACAATATGTAAATTTTGGGTCATTTATTTTTAATGATATGTGTTTTTAATATTCATGATAGGCAGTAACAGATTGGTTGTTTCTTGATGCACATCGACTGATTGGATACTTTTGAAAAATAACAGTATTTATAATGCATATAATTTATTAATTTCAGCATTATCTGATGAAGTCTTTGTCATTGGAGACGAAACGCAATTTTGTCAAGAGCGTTAATCTGCAGTTTTTATATGTTCGTGTCTTACTTGGTGGAATTAAACAGTGGAACCTTTGCTGGTGTGTTTCCTGCCTTCTACTAGGCTGTTTTGGATTTTTTTCTTGGTTTTTGGTCGTTTTTCTACACTTACTGGTTTCGTGTTTTGCAACCTTGATGGAAGGAGGAACGCCAAAGGAAGAGATGGGGGAATCACGGAGACTGATAGGTCAATTAACGCAGCTTATTGACCTTTGACGCCATTATGCCAGACGCTATGCCGGAAGCAAGGGGGAGAGGTTACCAATGGATTGGAAAGGACTGAACGGACCGAATGGTCAATGGGAGCCAAATCGAAAAGAAAACGTCGCAAAAGTGCTCTTACACACAGCGACTTAGAAGGGGAACAACTTTATGCTGAAACATTCAATCCGGCTAAGACGCCAATGGTTTTGGCGCCAACGGAACCTGAAAATGGATCTACTTCTTTGCTGGCTGAAGCCAGCGATACTCCGGATAACCCCACAAACGCCAATAGGAGCAAAGGTACTGTGAATTATTCTTTCCACAACTCGTGGAAGAAAAATGATATTAATGATTGGCTGAAAATGCCTTTCAATATACAGTTTAAAAGCGGACAAAAACATTTTTCTAGTGATGGCACAAGCTATCACAATAAGTTGGACAAATTGTATAAATTAATGTTGAAATTTAAGACACTTACTATAGAGAATGAATATTTAAATGAGTGCATTAATAGAAATGTGGTTCGAAGGACTTAGGGTACATAAGTACCCTAATAATGTAATAGGAGGTTCTTTTTTCATCAGGAATTGTTAAAAGTTTTAACCAATGTGGTCTCAAGTTTTAAAACTGATTATTCAAGAAAACAAAAGAGTGCAGGAATTGTTGCAAAGTGAAATAGAGACTTTAGATCAACTTATTAAGGGAGATCTTATTTTTCAAATTAGGGAAGAAAGGGACAAATACTATAAAGTAAAGGATGATATTGAATGGAAATGCAGCGATGTCATAGAAAGGAAAATAAGTAAATTAAAAGAGATTTAAACGAGTATGAGAATAACACCCATTATCCCAAACCACCCTTTAAGAAAAATGATTATTACAAATATAGTGGTGATACCTTGGATGAAAATTATGAAAATGATGGTCAGGTAGGGGTTCATTTAGAATACGATAGTGAATTCCCACCCCTGAGGAGAAATTCGTTCAATTCTTATAATAAACAAGATGGATATCAAAATTTTCAAAAAGGGGAGAAGGGGGAGGGGGAGGTATTAGTCCAAATACACCCCACCCCTGATTCTGAGTTACATCATAATACAATTCAAGTTAATGGTACTAAGCATACTTTTGAAAATTTTACCATCTACAATTTCAGCAATATTATTCCTACTGAAACACATTTTCATTTGTTAAGTAAAGGGTTCAAATTTATTCCCTCTGTTAAGGGTGAATTGGTGAAAACTATTATAGATATGAAGCTTTTCTTAAGGAAAATCAATTTCAGTGTTTTGTTTGCTTCTACCAATTCAAATATTAAGTGTAATCTGCCTCCTCAGGATTCAGTTTTGATTCGTAGAAGTACATACAACCCACCCTTACATCCTCAAATAAAAAAATTTTGATAATATGTTGGAAAACGAAATTAGAAAGTTGTATGAAGAAAAGGTTATGGAATTCAATCTTTCTAAGCAGGAAAATCAAATATTATATGACTTAAGCAACAACAGAGATTTGAGAGTAATGAAAGCAGATAAGGGGGGCGGTATTGTCTTCATGGAAAATATTATATATGAAGGAAAAATGAATTCTATAATAAATGATACTGTTAAATACACCTTGGTCTCACTTAATGAAATAAATTTAGCATATTGCAAAATTGACAATTTATTAGATAGTTTATTGTATGAAGGATCAATAGACAATAAAACCTTTGAATTTTTGCACGTGGCAAAACCAAGAATACCAATAATATTTGGAATACCTAAAGTCCACAAGAATGCGGAAGACCCTCCTTTGAGACCTATTGTCTCGGCAGCAGGGTCTAAAACACTTCCCTTAGCAAAATTTGTGGACAATAAGGTAAAACACATAAGTAGTGAAAATCCATATATATTGAAAGATTCTTGGGATTTCTTAAGATGCATTGGTTCACAATTATATAATGAAGACCTACTATTTGTCACTGTGGACGTAGTTGATCTTTTTGCATGCATACCACACCAAGAAGGCCTTAATATGTTTGAAGAAATGGTTTACAGAGATACAAAATTCACTCAGGGCTAAAAAAGTGTAACTATAAGTTTAGTGGATATGGTATTAAGATATAATTTCTTTACTTTCCAAGGAGAATACTATCAACAGGTCCAA
Source organism: Protopterus annectens (assembly GCF_019279795.1). Taxonomy (NCBI): domain Eukaryota; kingdom Metazoa; phylum Chordata; order Ceratodontiformes; family Protopteridae; genus Protopterus; species Protopterus annectens. Next base: position 679,436,362 of record NC_056726.1, on the reverse strand, counting down.
GGCACAGCAATGGGTGCAGCTTGTGGACCTATTTATGCAGATACAGTTTTAGCTAAGTGGGAGGATGAATATATAATCAATTCTATTTACAACAAATGTTGGACATTGTATCGGCGATATTTGGATGATATAGTCATATTTTGGATAGCAGGGGTAGACAAATTTTACGAATTTTTTGACTATATCAACAATTCCACAGATTTCTTAAAATTTACATATACTCTTTCATTGGAGAAGTTGCAATACTTAGATGTTGAAATATACAAGACAGGAAGTGATTTTGCAACTAAGATCTTTAGGAAGCAAACCTTTGCAACTCCTTCCTTCACTTCACTAGCGCACACCCCTCACACTGTAAGAAAAATATTGTAAAAGGTCAGTTTGTGAGGGGTAGTAGAATGACCAGCGCTAGTGAAGATTTTTGGCAGAATGCAACTTACTTACCAGGATGTTTGAAGAAAGGGGCTACCCAAGCAATTTCATAATGAAGTTGAGAAATGAGGTGGAAATGGGGAGAAACACCAAATTTCAGCCAATAAAGGGACAAAGCAATATTATCCAAATGGTAGAAAATAAAACAACTTGTAGTGAAAAGAACCAGGATTTGAACAAGCTTTAATTATGGAATACAATGTGTCCAACATTCGAGTTAGTGAAATATTTAGAAATGAATGGAAAAAATTTTTAGCTTTAACTGATATAAATGGCATCAATAATTTGATGCCAAAATTGTATATAGAAATTCTAGGAGTATAAAGAATATTTTTGAATCCCAATCAAAGCATAATAGAATAAGTTATGGAATAGATGGACAAGAAAAGAAAGGTAGTTATAAGTGTGGTCATTGCAACCAATGCCAATATATGTCAAATGCTACGGAAATAATTATTCCTAGTAGGAATAACATAATAATAAAGAGCAAAGGTTTTTATAATTGTGAGACCAAGGGGTAATTTACATAAGCATTTGTAAAAAATGCAATTCCTTCTATATAGGAAAGACTGAACGCACCCTGAGGAGGAGAATATACGAACACTATTATGAGATTTCCAAGGCTAAAGACACTAATGCCCTGTATAGGCATACAAAAGAGTGTGAAGAAGCTGTTTTCAACTTTTTTGTTATTGAACAGGTCAAAAAGGATTTAAGGGAGGTTTATGGGAAGAAAGAGTAGCCTATAGGGAATTATGGTGGCAAATTTTTCTCAATGCTACAAAAAAACCAGGCTTAAATGAGAGTGTTTCAATAACATCAGTACTCAAAATTAAATCTGCTGACATTTAAAAACAACAAACAACAAATATAAAACCTTTACTTGTAATTTGCATTCACGACCACTAGATGGTGTTTTTCATTCATAAAAGTAATGATTTGCAATGAATTTGTGTCTCATTATCTTAAATAGAAAAGTCTTTTTCAAATATAAAAGAAAAATTTTTTCCTGCACTCTATCAATTTTTGTGATATGAATATCAATTCTATATATCTTGGATATTTTATATTTTAAAAGTGTATTTTTATTAACAATATGTAAATTTTGGGTCATTTATTTTAATGATATGTGTTTTTAATATTCATGATAGGCAGTAACAGATTGGTTGTTTCTTGATGCACATCGACTGATTGGATACTTTTGAAAAATAACAGTATTTATAATGCATATAATTTATTAATTTCAGCATTATCTGATGAAGTCTTTGTCATTGGAGACGAAAACGCAATTTTGTCAAGAGCGTTAATCTGCAGTTTTTATATGTTCGTGTCTTACTTGGTGGAATTAAACAGTGGAACCTTTGCTGGTGTGTTTCCTGCCTTCTACTAGGCTGTTTTGGATTTTTTTCTTGGTTTTTGGTCGTTTTTCTATATATATATATATATATATATATATATATATATATATATATATATATATATATATATATATATATAAATATTTCTGTGTCTGTATATATGTAGACATACATGTGTATATATATATATATATATATATATATATATATATATATATATACATACATATGTGGAGTGCCTTCAGACATCAGGTTCACACTCTGAACCTCCTTCCTCAACTGCTGCACTGTTCTGCCTTGCTACAAAACAGAGCGTCACATGAGGACACAGCCTAACATTGGGGGGATATATAAGGTAGATCATAGTTAAGCTTATTACAAACCTATGAAGTTTGTGCTCGATACATTTCACATTAGCATGACTGTTCTGAAGGTCGTGGGGTCTGACACTCATGTGTGTATCATGTCTTCAATACTTCCACCTTCAGCTGTTTGCCAGACTAATATATATGTTTGGAGGAACAAAAAAACACTATGGTGGCTTACATGTTGTCATTCTGTGCAGATCCGCACAGTTGACAGGTATGGCCCACTGCCCACAGGGCCAGATGCTATGTCAATAGCAGTTGTTCAGCAGGACATCATTACATCAAAAACAACGATAAAAAAGAAGGCAACAGCCTAAGAAACAACAGCCAGTTCACAGATGAAATTTAATACAGCTTAGCGCCTCGGCATAATAGCCTTCAATGAGCACAAGTTACAAGCACACACCCACTACAATATATATCACAATTAGTTAAATAATTAAATACATTAATTAATCAATCAAAACTAAATAAAATTAAAGAAAAAGCATTCAGTAAAAAACTAACAATATTATAATAATTATAATAAACTTTTCCAATTTATTTCTAAATTCAAACCATTAGGTGACATGGTATTATATTTTAAAATATAAATAGTTTCTTTAAATAACAAGATATTTTTAATTAATTTGTCATCACCTTTTTTAATAAAGATACTTTCTAAAACACAACATTCAAACAAAGCAGCATTACTATTATGACACTCCATAAAATGCAAGGCAATGGGACTAGTTAATACTCTTTTATTAATATCTCTGACATGCTCCTGCATTCTGATTTTAAATTTTCTCTTCGTCTCACCAATATAATATAACTTACATGGACATCTAACACAATAAATAACCCCTTCAGAATTACATGAAGAAATATTCTTAGGTCTAAATGGAATACCATTAATATTGTCGAAATATGGCTTTACAAATTTACAAATATTACACTGGCCACAAACATTAGTACCCACTATGGCCAAATTATTATATACATTATCCAAAGGAAAAATATAATAGGTGTTAATTAATTTATCAGATAAATTTTGACCTCTTTTAAAAGACATTTTAGGAACAATAGGAAAAATCTTATAGAGACTTTTATCTGAAATCAAAAATCTCCAAAAGTATTTAATAATATTCCAAATTTTATCACTATAAGAATTATAAACAGTGACAAAATAAATATCTGATATTTCCTGCGTAGGACCCACTAAACACCTATTATTCCTATTAACAGAACTAACCATATTCCTAAAAGGTAAAAAACTATTTATTTCTCTATTATTATTACTAATAGTCAATTTATTACCCTTTTTAGCACTTGTTTTATCCATTAACTCGTTAATACAGAAATCTAATATATCAATACTATATCCCCTTTTCAAAAACATAATAATACTATCATAAATGTTCTGTTCTAGATCTATTACGTTATTACATAATCTAGATAATCTTATAATTTCTCCATAAGGAATAGCAGATAATGTATGAGGGGGGTGACAACTAGTTCCATAAAGAAACTGATAACCATCCATAAACTTACGATACACTGTAGTATTAATCCGCTCACCTACCACTCCAGTTAACATAATGTCTAAATAATGAACTTTACTACCAAACTGTAAACCATCAAAACACAGATTATACTTATTATTATTAAGATCTGAAAAAAACTCATAAACATATTCACTACCACCACTACATAGAAAAATCAAATCATCTATGTAGCGGTAGTAACACAAAACAAAATTTTTATAAAATTTATTAGTATATACATATTCCAATTCAAATTTACCCATAAAAAGGTTTGCATACATGGGGGCAAATGATGCCCCCATAGCAGTACCCTTTAGTTGATGGTAGATAGCTTGATTGAAACTAAAAAAATTGTTAGAAAGACAAAAAGAAGTCAAGTCCATTATATAATGGGTGGTAGGATTATCCCCCAAAAATAAAATAATGCCTGTAGACCATCAGAATGATTAATGTTAGTATAGAGACTGACTACATCTATACTAATCCAAAACATATTATCTGTCCAAATAATATGACTTAATTTGTCAATAAAGTCAAAAGAATCTTTAACATAAGAATCTAATTTTTTTACATATGATGACAGATAATTATGAATAACTATACCTATATTTCGACAAAAATAATTACTGGCATAACAATAGGACGGCCTGGTGGGTTATTCATATTTTTATGAAGTTTTGGGAGACAATAGAAAGTAGCTAAATTGCAATTCTCCGTACAGAATTTTTTGTCAAGATCATCCTTGGAAATATATCCTAGTCTTACTCCCTTGTCCAATAAGATAGTACACTCTTTCATGGCTGCAATATATTTATCATAATCACTAATCTCATAAGTTAATGGGTCACTTAAATGTTCCATACACATATCTAAATATTGTTTATTATTCAGTATTACAATTTTATTGCCTTTATCAGATTTTTTAATAATAATGTCATGTCTACTAGAAAGATTTTTCATAGCCATCCATTCATTTTTGGTCATATTACATAACTTTTGATCATTCCTACATACATTAAGCATTTCTTGTAATGAGAAATGTATCATTTCAGAGAAATGAATAATAGAAGAATTATTGTATGGAGGAATAAACTTGCTATGAAAATCAATACCTTCAGTATTAAGTGTGGAATAAGCTAAAGAATATAAAGAAGGCAAAGAATCATCAGAGAAACAGGAATAATAGCTATCCATACTAGTATCAACATCACTATCACCATATAAAAAACTAGAAACAGGCTCATCATGTATAAACATTTTTTTATCATTTGAAAAAAAATATCTCAAATGAAGTTTTCTAACAAATTTGAAAAACTCCTGTTTCAATATATGATGTCTAGGAAAAACAGTGGGAACAAATTTGAGACCATACTGCAATACAGCTAATTCTTCATTAGAAATATTACAGCCAGAAATATTAACAACATTATTACCATTCAGTAAGACAGGATTCGAAAAATTAAGTCCATCTTCCTTTTTTAGATGTTTGTCTAGATTGTCCTTCACCCGGAGAAGAACCTGTAACAAAGTCTTTCTTTTTATATCCTCGTCTGGAATTATTGCCATCACTCCGAAAGCGTTGCTGATGCCCTAAGGAATCATTAGCAGCAGGCAAAGGTGGAAAATCAGTATCAGAATCTGTAGTAAAACCATAGCCTTCTGAGGAAGCAAAGGATACAGAAAGCTGTTTTTTGTTATTATTTTTAACATTTACATGTTTTTTTGAAGGGCGATAGACTTGTTTTCGTTTCCATAGGAAAGCACGCCCATTATCATAATCTTTGATGTCTCTTTTGATTTTTACTGATTTATATTGTATCTGTTCAGTCTCATATTTATGCAAATTGTCATTTAGGTTAACAAAAATATCATTAACCTTAGCCACACCAATATCAGTCAACAATTTAGAATGCATAATGTGTAATTGCTCTTGTAATTTCGACAAAAGAAGTTGTTCCCTTTCCACAAGTATCTTGACCCACTCCATTGCACAGTTATGGGCCGCTGAAAGCCAGCGGTCTTTAAATATTAAATCATTATTATCTGCATTGTCAAAAGGTGTCGCTGGGCTTTTAAAGGCTCGTAAGCCTCGTGGAGAAATATCAAGGTCTACATATCTTTGAAGCCCTAACAAATTAAAGTGACACCTAGTTTCCCTAAAAAGCAGCTTTTCAAATTCTTTAATGTTATCTTGAATATCCTGCGGAAACGCAGGATTAATAATACGGCCACCTAGAGAACCGAAGGGGTTCATAAATTTTTGCTGTCTATCTTGCAAAAGTTTTGTAATATACTCTGAAGAGACGTTACCATTAGGTGCTGCATTCACTGCAGAATCTGCCCGATGAAAATTAGATACGGAGCCGGTACCACGTAACCTGCTAGCTGAATGTATATCTATCGTTGCAGAAGAACCCGGCACATCCGTAGGAGCGTTCGCTCTCACCATGCCCTCAGCAGTCGGTAGCATCGCAGGAAGCCCACCTGTAACGTCCTTCAAAACCTTCAGTCTGACTATATTATCAGCAGCCGATGCCACTGCCATCACGGGAAACGAAGTACTAATCCCTCCAGCAAGACCATTAACAGTTGAAGGGATTGTAGCGTTAATAACGTTATTAGTATCAACAGTTCTTCCATTGTCACCTTCGGAATTAAACCCATTAGCCGATGGAGAGAAATTCTCTCTAAAAACTCTGGGTGTATTTAACAGTGAACTGGTATCCATATGAAATATCAAAAACAACGATAAAAAAGAAGGCAACAGCCTAAGAAACAACAGCCAGTTCACAGATGAAATTTAATACAGCTTAGCGCCTCGGCATAATAGCCTTCAATGAGCACAAGTTACAAGCACACACCCACTACAATATATATCACACTCTGAACCTCCTTCCTCAACTGCTGCACTGTTCTGCCTTGCTACAAAACAGAGCGTCACATGAGGACACAGCCTAACATTGGGGGGATATATAAGGTAGATCATAGTTAAGCTTATTACAAACCTATGAAGTTTGTGCACGATACATTTCACATTAGCATGACTGTTCTGAAGGTCGTGGGGTCTGACACTCATGTGTGTAACATGTCTTCAATACTTCCACCTTCAGCTGTTTGCCAGACTAATATATATGTTTGGAGGAACAAAAAAACACTATGGTGGCTTACATGTTGTCATTCTGTGCAGATCCACACAGTTGACAGGTATGGCCCACTGCCCACAGGGCCAGATGCTATGTCAATAGCAGTTGTTCAGCAGGACATCATTACATCAAGTCTTGATGGCACATATCAAGCTTTCAAAATCATCTGTCCCATTATTACAGACCAAGTAGTACATTCAATTACATGCTGACATGTTTCACATACCGGTTTTGTTAGTATGCTCTTTTCTGTGTTGCACTTCAGCATGTCTCCCTTGTTTTTTTTTTTTTCTTGTTAGTATTATTTTTCTTTTTTACTATTATTTCTGTTTTTGTTGTTTTTTTTTTTTGTTTCTCTCTCCACTACAGGATTGCGCTGGTTTGAATATGTTGCAGCATGGCTTTTGTAGATGATGCTCATGATCAGGTGATGACCTTTGCACCAATTTGTGTTCCCCACTTGCTAATTGCATGCAGCCAGCTGTGTAGTACTTCCAATGACTGCATCATGTGGGCATTGGCCCTTTACCTTTCCTGTATGGAAGACATCCTTCCTGTGTGTGGGCAGCAGTGTTACAGACAGCAGGTAGCAATATCTCTTACAACAGGACTTGTGAACACAGGCCAAATAAATATTAAAGGTTCCAGACCTACAGACAGTGTGAGTATTGCTGTTATATGCATTGAATACTGCTGGTTTTACAAGGTTTGTGTGCACATGCTAGTTTTGCATGGAATGCAGTCTGTCTCCATAGCTCTCAACTGTGGGCCTATCCACATGGTGGCCAGAGGATTGGCTATGTTTTGTCTGTTCACCACACAGGTTTTGTGTCTGACATATCAGTGGCATTATCTACGTTGATTGCTATCGGTACATGGCAACATCCACTTGTGTTTCTGACTTCATATTCCTGAGTAAGGGTATGTTGCAACCAATCCTGTAACACCAGCAACTTTCACAGTGTATAACAGCAATATTGCAAATATGGCCATGTGTTACAGCCTCTGTCCTCCACATATATACCAGGCTTTGTTCAGACGTCATGCAGTAAGAGTTTGTTAGGTAATGGCCTATCATTATTTAGTGCTGGCATTCATGCTATCATTCACGTGATGTTGTGGACTCCCACACAAATTGTGGGGTAGTGTCCATATATATGAGGGCAACAGCTGGATAAAACATGTGTGACCTTGTACAGTCCAGAGGTCAATGTATGGAAAAAACTGTTATATGCCCTTGTAAGACATTTTATGGGGGAGGGGTATTAAATGCTTTTAACCTAGGCTGTTACAACATGTAAGGGATATCAGTGTTAAGAAACATTAAGGTATATGGCTGTACATTTTTATAAATTTCACCATGGGAACAGTAGTGGGCTACAGCTTACTGTCTTACACACAGTTCTGTTTGTCAGTGTGATAGTGATACTTTAAGTTAAGCATTGTTATGTGACATTATTAATTTATTTTATTTTATTTATTTGCAGTTGGTTTACCAGGATAGTCCATTGGGCCAATAAGAACCTGTTTTCAATGGAGTCCTGGGGAGAAAAGCTCCAAAACAAAGGTTACAAAAAGATTACAGCGGCTTACGATTTCAATCATTTGTAGGTTAAAGACAAAGCTTCAAAACAGTGGTAACAAAAAGATAACAGCAGTTTACAATTTTAATCATTTGTAGGTTAAAGACAAAGCTTCAAAACAGTGGTAACAAAAAGATTACAGCAGTTTACAATTTCAGTCATTTGTGGGTTCAAGACAAAACAAAGAGTAAGCATTTACAATGCAATTTTTAGGTTTCATTTTGTAGAAAACTAAGATTTAAGCAGGTGCAATAAAATTGTTAGGTTAAAAAGTTATAATTTTGTAGAAAAACAAAGCATTGCTGCAGTAAATATATAGTTTCTTGAGTGGAATAGTGGGATAAGAGAATTATAAGATGTCATTACAGTTGGCTTATTATTTGGTGTCTGGTAATACATGATAAAGTAGCCTGTAGGAAGTGGAGAATAGGCTATGAGGGGTGGGAGCAGGAGCATTCCCATGAGGATGTTAGATGTGAGTGCAGTGATTTTTTAAAAGCAGGGAGGTTGGTGGTGATACGGATGGAGGGAGGAAGGGAGTTCCATAGGCGTGCCAGGGCAAAGGACAGGAGGTTTTATCCTGGAGAGTGAAGGGGTTTATACAGTTCTGTTAGGTTTTGGTTATTAGATCTTAGGAGTTTTTGTGGCAGGTGCATTTTAAATGTAGAGCTGAGAGAGGGACAGAGGGAGGGATGAAAAATTAGTTTGTGAGCAAAAGTGAGCTGAGTATAGCAGAGATAGTTGGGAAGCTCTAGCCAGTTAAGTTTGTGGAGAGATGCACAGTGATTGGTAGATGATTTGTGGCTAGTGGCAAATTTGGCAATTTTATTATAACAAGAGGACAGTTTTGTCTTGAGAGATGATTGTAGGTTTGTTAGGAGAGGGGCACCATAAAGGAGGGAAGGGATGAGAAATGTACTCGCAAGAGTGAGCTTAGTAGATGTACTGAGGAATCGATTGTGTCAGTAGAGCATGCCAAGTTTTTGGTGGGTTTTTTTATGTTTAGTTGTAGGTGTCTATTGAATTTAAGCTGGTCATCAATCTGGACTCCTAGTAGTTTGGTTTCAGATACCAGTTCAAGAGATGTGTTATTCTGGCTAGTGATGGAGAATAGTTTTCTATCAATGGTGTTGGTTTTTGAGGGGGTAAATACCATAAGTTTGTTTTTTGATGGATTGAGTGCTAGATGATTGTCCTTCATCCACTGTTTTGTGGTAGAGAAGGCGTCTTGAGTCAGTTTTAAGAGAGCGGGGATGGATGTGGCTGCACAGATAATAGTAGAATCATCTGCATATTGAATACATTTAGCATGAGGAATTGAGTGAAATAAATCATTTATGAATATATTGAGGAGGAGAGGACCCAAAATGGAACCTTGGGGACACCAGTGGGTGTGTTAAGGAAAGAGGAGATGGCTTTTTTCCACCTGACAGCTTGTTGCCTGTTGGAGAGATAGCTGGTGAACCAATTGAGAGAGGAAGGGGATAGGTTTAGGTTAGATAGTTTAGTTAGGAGAAGGTAGTGAGAAATAGTATCAAAGGCCTTAGAGAGGTCAAGAAAGAGGGTAGATACAGTAGAGCCAGAATCTCTGGCTTTATTTACAGTTTCCAGGAAGGAAAGGAGGGCAGTCATGGTGCTTTGGCTGGGTCTGAACCCTTGTTGTGTGGAAGTTAGTAAGTTATTATCTGAGAGATAGGGTAGGAGTTGAAGATGGATACATTTCACTAGAAGTTTTGATATAGGAGAGAGGATGGCGATGGGACAAAAGTTAGCAATATTGTTATTATTGCCTCCTTTGTGCAGGGGAATGATGAAAGCCCTTTTCCAGAGTTTGGGTACAAGCCCTTCTTGGATAGAGCAATTGATTAGGATGCTGATGGGGAAGGCAATGGCTTCAGCAGCTCTGCTGAGGAAGGATGAGGGAATGTTATCGGGGGCATTGGTGCATGGTTTCAGCTTTTGCAGGAGTTTTCTTATGGTAGAAGTAGGAATGGGTTTTATGGAGCATGGTGGGAGTTGAGAGACTGGAGATGAAGCGGTGACAAGAGGGGGGATGCAGAGGTGTTATTAGAGAAGGATGAGGTTAGTTTGGAAATAGGGTCTATGAAAATAGAGTTGAATTGGGTAGTCAGGTCTATATCTAGTGCATTTGGGTCTGGGCTTGGGTTTTCTGCTGAGCCAGGTTTTAGGAGGGTAGTAATGCCTTTCCAGAATTTTTGAGGATTGGTTTTGTGGTTGTTTTGGAGTAGGGAGAAGTAATTATGTCGATCTGTTATGATAAGCTTTTTAATGGTATTGCAAAGTGTTTTGAATTCATTAAGGGTGATGGGAGTTTTGTTTCTTTGGTAATGTGCCCAGGTTTTGTCTCTAAGTCGCATGGCAGTTAGTGTGTTTTTTGTTAGCCAGGGGGCGGTGTTGTTTTTTATTCTTTTGGTTTTTATGGGGGCAAAACTATCCAGCAGTTTTAGGAAAGTTGTATTGAAGTGTGCAACAGCATTATCTAGGGGTAGGGTTTTTAGCGGGTTCCAATTTATTGATTTTAAGGAGTCTGAGAAGGTTATTGGGTTGAAGTTTTTTAGGTTGCGAGTGCTGGTGTAATTATGAGTTGTAATGGAGATGGAAGACATCTGGTGAAAATGGGAAGGTGGTCACTGAGGGAATCTGGAAGAGTTCCACTATCAGTGTAGTAGTGGGGGTGAGATACTAAGATCCAGTCTAGGGTACTACCACTGGAGAAGTCTTTAGAGGGTCTTGTAGTGAGGTTGATGAGCTGAGAGTACTTATATAGGTTGATGTTTAGGGTGTGTGTAGGGGAGTGAATGGAAGACCAATTAATATTTGTGTCTCCCATGATAATAGTTTCATTACTGATATTGGTAGAAAGCCAGGATAGTATATCCTCAAGTACTGAGGTATTATCTCCAGGGGGATGTAAAGTGAGGCTATGCAAATGTGTTTGTGTTTCTTTAATTGAAATAGAGCTAGTACTAATTCTGCATTGGAGAAGTGAGGAATGGGTTTGTTATAGGGAGTAATGGATAGGGAGGACGAGTAGTGTAGAGCTACCCCACCACCCTTTTTGTGGGCCCTGTCTTTTCTGATGATAGAGTAGTTTGGTGGTACTATTTCAGTATCTTTTATATGAGGTTTTAACCAGGTTTCAGAAATAGCTAAGATGTCAGGTCTGTTGTGGAGAAGCCAGGCATGGAGATTGGGGATTTTGTTAGCTATGCTTTGGGCATTTAGAAAAGTTAATAGGATGGATTTAGATGTAGGGGATGTGGTGTTTGGACCTGGGTTAGGGTGTATATCTCTAGATAGAAGTATGGTTGTTAGGTGTTGGATTATGCTGAGGAAGTATTTGGATTTCCTTGTTTGTATGTTGTATATTGTCAGGTTTGTGTGGATATTGGAGGTTAGAGAGGGGTTAGAGAGTTTATAAGTAGAGCTTAGTTTGTAGTGAAAAAATAGATGGGTGTTAATGGGATACAGTCCAGGGGAGATTGAGACAAATGAGTGTAATTGAGTTGAAGGGAGTGAGCTAGTTGTGTGTAGTAATGGTGTGTGATTTGTGGAGTTTGGCTGGGTAAGGTAGTGGATATAAGTAAGGTTCAGAAGTAGTAGTAGTTGGATTGAGAATGATATAAGTTTTGTAAGCATGTTGAGGCTTTGATAAAGTAGAATATGTATTGTAGGGAGAAGGGTTAGAACTAGATAGTGTGCTGTTAAGAATGAAGGGAGGTGTGAGGAGATGGATTATAGGGGGAGGGGGTAGAAGATGGTAGTGAAAGGGGAGGGGTCTAATAGGTAGAGAGGGAGTAGGAGTGGTTAGGGATAGGTGAGGGGTTTAATAGGTAGAGAGGAAGTAGGAGTGCTTAGGTGAGTATAAATGTAGATGTACTGGGGGTGGGTGCAATTTGGGAGTAGGGTAGGGGAGCGGAGTGAGCCCGGAGGGCGAACAGAGTGGGTAGAGCAGAAGAAGGAAGATTCTGCAGAGACAATCTGGGTATACCAGATTTCCTGAGGCACTCTTGGTATTTACAGGTGAGTATGGTGTGATAATGCAACTATTTGGTAGTTGAGGGATAGAGTGAAAAAAATTGTAGAAGTATAGCTGGATAGAGGGGGGAAGAAAAGCCCTGAAGAATAGTGTAGTACAGCAGGAAGATTGGAAAGTAGTCAGAGATCAAGTATGCGAAAAGTAAGGATGCAGCACAAGCCTAAGGTTAGACTACCACCTAGTGGACAATGAGTAGGGTACAGCAGTAGGTAGCTGTAGCAGAGATAGCAGATAGAGATGGCTTATATAGTAGTGAGTGAGGAGAAGGTCAGTATTTAAGGGGTAGGAGGAGGTATGGCTGCTGGATTCCTGGCGCAATCACTAAAAAATATATACAACACTAGATAATTACAAAAAGGTTCAGCATATCATTTAGGTCTAGGGAAGAACGTACTTTCTTATTCAATTTGGACTTTGGAAAAATGTGCTAGGGCAGTAGGTTTCTTTGGGTTGATGCAGGACTGACTGAAAATATAATGGAAGGGATCCTTAAAGACCAGGCAGATAGGTTCCCAATTCTTAGTGCAGGAGAGAAGATAGATAAACTAGGAAGGTTAGAGAGAGAAAGAAGTCCAATTAAGTGATTAGGCAGCAATAATGTCAAGTTTGTAGGCACAGATTATTACAGTGATAAAGAGCACCTTGAATGCATACACCTTGTAAGACTACTAACATATAAAGTACAATTAAGTGATTAGGCAGCAATAATGTCAAGTTTGTAGACACAGATTATTACAGTGATAAAGAGCACCTTGAATGCATACACCTTGTAAGACTACTAACATATAACATTCTGAGCTAGTACCTGAAATACAACTCTGTCCCAAAAAACACAAAATTATAGTTAGATAGCTGTGGTGACAACTGATAGCATGCAGTTCTATGCAGAGACATGAGAACAATGAGAGTTTTAATTCCCACTGCTATGAGCATTAGTGGGAAAAACAAAGCAGGTAACAAAAAAGTAGTCAGTATAGTGGAACGGTGAGGTAAAAAAGACAGATAGTGAAATACAACCTTCCCAAATTTACACAAAATCTAAGAGGTCATGTTGAAAGTAATTAACATGATTTGGGCAGATATTCAACAAGACAAGGTGCAAGTAATGGCCACTAGAATTTGTCTCCCACTAACAGCTTTGCTGTCTGCTCTAAGCCCAAACCACTTGCTCACTTTACAAATGAGACTAGTAGTATTCTGTTTAGCCAAATATTTGACTTAATCAATTCCCACAGAAAGCCTGAACAGTCAAGGTTCAATAATAGGCTTCTTTACATTTCAGTTACATTTGGTACCTTTAAAAAGCACTGTATCTACAGCTGATAGCTACAAACAACAAAACTGATTCTAGCATTTAAAAATGGATTACCAACCAGAAAGCTAGGTAATCACTGAAAAATACCTACAAACAAGTTCAGTTGCTGAAAGCGAGTTAACGCTGATATTTGTGGGCGGTTGCTACAGGCAACAGACTGTTCTAGCCTTTGGACATGATATACTGACCTGAAAAACTGAGGAATCACTGTAAAGTGCTTACAAAGTAGTTCCGTTGTTGAAAGAGAGTTGTCGGTCAACGGCTAGACAATGCTATCACTCTAAAGTATAAAACACAACTACAAGGGATCAGGAGTTAAGACCTTACGAAATACCGCTGGGCTCAATAAATAGATTTAATTCAACCAGGTTTAATGCCACTAAATAATTAGCAGGTCCTCCAAATAAGTAATACAGAAGAATCTTAATTTTATAGACACTAAGGGAAATGCATCGTTCTCACAACAAACAGAGTGGCATGTTAAACATCCACGTGGTAGGAACTTAAACCTAGATAGCCGTTTTGTATGCATGTAACCATAAGAAGTTGTTGCAAATACACTTCATATAATTCCTTTCACACAATATTACAGACATAGGATAGTACAGTTCAACAAATATCAGCTTGGACAACCATTAACATCCTCATTGTTAATTAAAACATTAATGTAACTTACAATATAAGAGTTCCTCTGGGGCCAGGGACTCACAGCAGCCAGGGCAAAAGCAGGAAATAATAAAGACGGTGCCACGTAGGGCTTCCCAACTATATGCTCTTTGGGGAAGATATGAGGTGGGAGGAGGACAAGACAGGAAAAAGGGCGGACAGGTAGATCAGGGAGGGGCATAGACTCTAGGTATGAGAGTAAGCAATGTGGAGTACCCAATGGTAAACCATTAGTATTAATACTTACATCTAGTTTATTTATTGTGCCAGATGAGTAAGAGAAAGGAAAGGCATGGGCATGTAAGATACCTACAATGCAGCTATGAAAGGGGGAAATGAGTAAAGGTTTAAGTAAGAAGGAAGACCTAACAGGTATTCAAGCAGAAGAAGGAAGATTCTGCAGAGACAATCTGTGTATAGCAGATTTCCTGAGGCACTCTTGGTATTTACAGGTGATAGGGTGTGATAATGCAACTATTTGGTAGTTGAGGGATAGAGTGAAAAAAATGATAGAAGTATAGCTGGATAGAGGGGGGAAGAAAAGCCCTGAAGAATAGTGTAGTACAGCAGGAAGATTGGAAAGTAGTCAGAGATAAAGTATGGAAAAAGTAAGGATGCAGCACAAGCCTAAGGTTAGACTGCCACCTAGTGGACAATGAGTAGGGTACAGCAGTAGGTAGCTGTAGCAGAGATAGCAGATAGATATGGCTTAGATAGTAGTCAGTGAGGAGAAGGTCAGTATTTAAGGGGTAGGAGGAGGTATGGTTGCTGGATTCCTGGCTCGATCACTAAAAATATATATACAACACTAGATAACTACAAAAAGGTTCAGCTTATCATTTAGGTCTAGGGAAGAAT